>NC_091696.1:53677500-53925000 GCF_041296265.1 Equus caballus
TCAGCTTCTGGGAGGCATGCGAGGAGCTGCGCCACGGAGGGCAGGCCCAGGTCCCCGCCCTGGTGGACGCCGTGTACGAGTGAGTGCTGAGTGGCGGGTGCTGGCCGGCGGCCGGCTGGGGTGAAGAGCCTGGACCACCCGGCTGTTCCCCGTACACAGGCAGTTCCTGGCCCCTGGTGCCGCCCGCTGGGTCAACATCGACAGCCACACGATGGAGCGGACCCTGGAGGGGCTGCGCCGGCCCCACCGCTACGTGCTGGACGACGCCCAGCTGCACATCTACATGCTGATGAAGAAGGTAGGCACCCCCTCCCTGTGCCGCCTGGGAGGCTCAGGGGCATCCAGCCCAGGCCAGGCCTCAGTGTCCCCCACCCCCAGAGCAGGGTCAAAGGGCCACCGCCCTGGAGCCCTGTCTATACACTCACGCCCCCAGGGGGCTGCCCTTACTCTGCCCTTTATAGCAGAACAAACTGAGCCTCCGAGGGGCTGCCCCAGGCACGCGCTTAATGAGGGCCCAGCGCTGACTTTAAGAAGCATTTTAATAGGGAACAATTCAGATATACACAAAAATAAAGTGAAATGATGAATCCCCTGGAACCTACTGCCTGGCTTCAAAAATGGTCACCCAGGGCCTGTCCAGACTCACGGTCACTCCTGCCCACTGCACCCACCCCATGACTTTAGCGCCGTTTCCAGCCTTCCTATCTGCAGGTGTTTCGGGAAGTTCCTCTGAAGGACATGGACCTTCTCCCTTTTCAACTTGACCGCACATGCCAGCATCACATGCTGAACACGAGCAGCTTTCCCTCCACGGCCTCAGTCGGGGTCCTCGCTCCCCAACGGCCTCCCTCCGTGTTCGTTCTTGTTGCCACTGCAAAAACACGCCCCCAGCTTGGTGGCTTAAAGCCATACAGATTTATGCTCTCGCAGTTGTGGAGGCCAGAAGTCTGACACGGTCTCCCTGGGCTAACATCAAGGGGTCTGCAGGGCTGGTTCCTTCTAGAGGTTCCAGGGGAGAATCCGTTTCTGGCCTTTTCCAACTTCGGAAGGCGCCGCATTCGTTGGCTCCCGGCTCCTTCTCCCATCCTCGCAGCCAGCAGAGCACAGCTTCAGATTTCTCTGTCTCTGACGCTCCTGCCTCCCACTTCAACTTATAGGGGCCCCTGTGATCACGCTGAGCCCGGCTGGGTCATCTGGGGTGCCTCCCAACCTCGAGAGGATTAACTTGATCACATCTGCAGAGTCTCTCTGCCTTTTAAGGGACATAGTCACAGCTTCCAGGGCCCAGGGCTTGACATCGCTGGGGGCTTTTATTCTTTATACCACGGCCTAGAAATAGTTCTCTTTCTATTTTCTTTTCAATTTGCTTGAATTTGGATCCAAACGAGGTCCATACGTCAGAATTGATTAAGTCTCTTAAGCCTCTTTTTGAAGTGTCGGTTTCTTCTCTAGATCTTTTTTTTCTGATTTCTGGTTTTGTTTTGGAGGAATTGAGTCCTTTGTCCTGTAGCATTTCCCACCGTCTGGATTTTTGCTGACCACACCCCTGTGGCATCTTGGACGTGTTTCTCTTTGAGGTCTCCCCTATGTTTCTGCAAATCGGTAGTCACATTTAAAGTTTGTCAGATTCATCTTCGGTTTCATTGTTTGTGTCTTTGGTCGGTTTTGTCAAGAATATTTACTGCAGAGACGTGCTTGCTGTGTCTCCATCAGAAGGTCTGAGAGCTCCACCCCTCCTCTCTCTGTGACATATACAGCAACTCACAATCGTGGCTCAGATCCGTGATTTCTTTAGGGTTTGACGTTCTGATCCCATCACGGCTGAGCTGGAAGCTTCCTGTGAGATGCCTCCCTCGCCTGCTCTTTGCTGGCCCAGCGGCCCCATCCTAGAAGAAAAGCAGAATCAGTGCTCGATTCTTTCCTTTTTTACCACTTTTAAAAATAATAAGTGGGACCCCCTCGTATCTGCAAAGGGTGGTCAGTGAGGGTGGGATGTTTTTAATACCCTCATAAATTCACATTTTCACCAGATTTGATGGGTTTTTATTCTTACATGATGTTCAGAGTGCCACGTCTCCGGCCAGCTGGCTCTTGAGTCATTTGATGTGCCCCGCCAGCCCCGGGGGCTTCCTTGCTTTCTCGCATGGTGGCTTGTCCCACAGCACAAATTTGGACGACTCCTGCCCGGACGTAGAGGCAGCAATTTCCACAGAAGCCCTGGCCCTTTTTCCAGGGTGGTGTTTAGACACCTTGACCTGCACTCCAGTTGTGTCATTGAGACTGGGGTGGCCATCGTGCTCAGGCCTTTCAGTGGACAGAAGTGGGACATAGGTGTGTTTTAAATAAAATCTATCCAGAGTTCATCCTAAGACCTGTAATTCAGATCCAGGATTGCCGCTTCCTCAAGTTCCTTGACCTTCCCTCTCTGTCCTCACTCCCCTACCGAAGATCTTTCCATCTGCTTTTCTTGAAGTTCACGCAGGAGCACCGACGAGCAGCACAGCTCTGCCGTTTACAACGCAGTCACAAAAACGGCTTCCTTCTTTCCCTTTTCTGTCCTTGGTGTGTGTCCTACGGGGACGTCTCCACGAACAGCTCCACCATGTGGTTCGGGTGGTGTCACCCACCGGATGCCCAGCTAGACTTGTTCCACTTCACTTTCAGTGTTTGCGGATTACTTATTTATTTATTTTAAGATTTTATTTTTCCTTTTTCTCCCCAAGGGCCCCCGGTACATAGTTGTGTATTTTTAGTTGTGGGTCCTTCTAGCTGTGGCATGTGGGACGTCGCCTCAGCATGGCCTGGTGAGAGGTGCCGTGTCCGCGCCCAGGATCTGAACCAGCGAAACCCTGGGCCCCCGAAGCAGAGCACGCGAACATAACCACTCGGCCATGGGGCCGGTCCCCTTATTTTATTTTTATAATTATGTAAAATATCAACACAGTTTCAAAATCCAGTATACGAAACAAAGTACATTCAAATAAACCTGCTCGTGTCCCTGCCCCTCCATCTTCCCTTCTTCCCACTAATGTTAACAACTTGACTTTTATATTTATTTGTCTTTTAAAAATATGAGCAATTCAGTTCGTAGATTCCCCTTCCTCTTTACTGAACACTATGCAGTTTTCCTCAACCTTGTTTTTTATTTGGCTCCATGTCCTTGCCCTCACTCTGCTGTTACACAGAGAACAGGGGTACGCTGGCTCCCTGTGACAGCTGCTCAGGAGTCCCCTGCTGGAGGGGCCGTGGTCCGTGCTCCAGGCATGGGCACTGGGCTCCTACCCTCCTTTTGCTGGTAAATGGCCCAGCTGGATGGGAGCCCAGGTCTCCCTGAGGCTGTCTGACTTGGTGTGGCAGGTCTGGGACCGCCACCTCCAGCACTGTCCCCTGGGGGACCTGAGGGTTGGAGGAGACCCCAGCAGCGCCAGCTGCACCGCGGGGAAGCTGGCTGAGGCGAGGGGCTCAAGGGGTCAGGGCTGCACACTGTCTCTTGCAGGATTCCTATCCCAGGTTCCTGAAGTCCGACATGTACAGAGGCCTGCTGGCGGAGGCCGTGGTCCCCCCGGAGACCAAGTGGCGGTGAGCCGCGGTGGGGCCCAGCGCCTGGAGCCGGCCAAGCCCACAGCGAGGTGGGCAGGAGGTCGCCGCCCTGCACTCAGGCCCGGTCTTGCCCCCAGGGTGTTCCCGTTCATGCGGAAGCCCAGGCGCTCGAGCCCCAGCCCTGCTCTCCTCGCTTCCATGGAGCCCGCTGCCGCTGCTGGCGGCCCCAGGGGTGGTGACGGGGAGGCCTAGGTGGGCCTGACAGCAGGAGGAGGTGGCCATTCTCAACTCTCATCACTGTCCCCTCGGTCCTGGAAGCTGCTGAGGCCCCGGCACGGCGTCCCCTCGTGCCCAAAGGGCCTGGCCTTGCTGCAGGGCCAGGAGCCTCTCGTGGGCTTCCCACCTTTCCCTTGGGCCCCCCCCCCCCAGAAGGGACCGGTCCAGGTGCTGGCTCCAAGGGAGGGGCTGTCATTGGCCGAGCTTGGGTCACCTGGAGAACGGGGAGATGGGATGGGCAGACCAGACTGCTGCCACGCGGAGCTCCTGGCGTTCTGTGGTCTTCAGCTGAATGGTACTGGGTGCCCACGCCCATCCCCAGAACCATTAAATGGGCGGCGAATACCTGGGGAGCAAGATGCACACACAGACTGGCGGTTTCCCGCAGGCAGCACTTGCCTGTGGTGAGGACGTGCCGGCCTCAGGGCGAGTTCACCCGCTCCACTCGCCCGCAGGATGCTGATGGGGACCCACAGAGGTGGGGACACACGGAGCTCCCCCAACTCCACTGGGGCCGTGCTCAGCCTTCCGACGAGCACAGAGCCATGTGCAAAGGCATCGCCCTAGCCTCAGCCGTCACTGCGTGTCTCAGACCTCGTCCTGAAGGTGCACCTCCGTCTGGTCTCCTTGAGGCCGTGGCTTCTCCGCCAGAGTCATACAGAGGTGGCTCCCGTGTCATCACCCCTCTGACAGCCGTCCTGGTTCATGGCCAGGGCGGATCTTTGCCAGGGCTGACAGGTGGAGTCTTTGGGGGAAGAGGTGGTGACACCCATCACCATCTCTCGCGGGGCCCCCAGACGCAGGCTGAAGGTGCAGCCACTCCTCTGGGAGGCAGCTCTGACTGACACAGCTGGGGTGCCACCCTTCCCACAGGGCTGGCCCCCTCCCTCCCTCTCCTGCCCACGCCTGGCACAGAAATAAAAGACCTTCAGCCATCACTCTAGGCCCTGCTGCTGTGGTCCATATTGTGGCGTGAGTGTAGATGTAGGGTGTGTGTGTGCATATGTGTGGGTGTGTGTGCATACGTCTGTGGGGGGTTTGCGTGCGTGTGTGCATGTGTGTGTGGTGTGTGAGCATGTGTGCGTGTGGGGGTGTGTGTGCATGAGGTGTGCAGTGGTGAGGGAGGTGGTGAAGGACAATGAGGGGAGTTCACTGTCAAAGGCAGTGGCTTGGATGGTCCCATGTGTGGGGTCCACAGCAGAGGAAGGACCCAGCCCTCAGTCCTCAGGCTCAGACGTGGGGTGTGGTCCTTGGGGAGAGTGGGGAACGTTCTTTGTGTTCTGGCAGGACAAGGATGTGAGTGTGCCAGGGGACAGTGAGGAAACCAAGTCCAAGGGCCCCATGGTGGGGAGACTCCTAGTGTTGAATGCAGGGTCTCCCGGGCTTCTGGTGCCCAAGGCCTCAGAGTTGCAGGGAGCCCGGCAGAGGCCGACCCCCAGGCACCGAGTGACTGTGCGCAGCTGCTTGATTTACAAGTCCAGGTGCAGTATGCCCACCTGTGACAGCGTCCCCTGGCTCAGGTCCCAACTCTGCTTACTGTCCCAGGGCTTGCGGGTAGTTCCTTCCCAGAGCCAGCTCCTCCATCCAGCACTGCAGGCCCGACCTAGACCCTGGGAGACTGTGGGTGGCGCTGAGCCCCAGCCCTGCCTGCCCCTGGTGACTTTCACTCACAGGACTCGTCATCGCAGCCCCGTCATGCTGAGGCCCTATTGGCTGGGCAGCTTTTCACAGGGACAAGGGACATGCTTCATTCAAACTCAGCCCCCTGTCACCCGCCCCAGGCCTTCGGATGTGGTTCTGTGTGGCTAGAAAACAAGGCTTTCGTATTTCAATGTCCACAGGAAATTCCGCAGGATCCTCCAAAGCCACGGCCCTCATCACTTTGGTACCCAGATCTGGTCTCACTGAGGCCCCCTGGGGGTCCCCCTGCCAGAGCTCACCCCCAGCCCCTCCCTGGCCAGCCTCGGGGACGCACGGGTGCTGGGGGACTCCTTGCCTGCCCCGGGCGGAGCACATCCACGTCCATGGCCGGGTTTCCGGCTTGCTGTGGGTGGGGCGCTCCGAGAAGCACAGGTAGAGGGTCCCTCACCCCCTCAGCCACCCTCCCCACCCTGCTCCAGCAGCCCGGCCGGCAGCAGATCCACTTCGCCCCTCTGGAGCAGACAGACAGACATGAGGCACGTGCGCCCTCACGGGCTCTTCGGTCAGTGCAAGATGTTTATTCTGCTTTCTTCCTGCGGTGCCTGGGTCAGGCTGCTTTTTCTCATCTGGGCACAGCTGACCGCACAGAGCACCATGGCGGGGCGGGCCTGGGCGCACAAGGCACAGAGGTGAGTCCCGCGTCAGGTGACACCGACTGCCGGGGCCGTCCGAGCACCAGGAAGGAGGAGAGGCGCTGGCCACACCCAGGGGTGCAGGGACCCAGGAGACAAGCAGCTCCAGTGTGCATCAAGGGGGCGCGTCCTGCGGCCAGTTCCCTGGGACATTCACAGCACAAGCAGCCAGCACGGGGGCGTGAACCCTCCGAAGGACACCCTCGAGTGGCTGGCGGGCCTCCCGGCCCATACAGCCCCGCCCCCCATGGGCCCAGTCAAGGGGACACCTCAGGGCAAGTCACCACCAGCCACGCTAACGCCTTCCCTTCCTTGCAGTACGAAGGGCGGGGCTGGAACTGCCATCCAGGGCCCACCACCCTCTGAGCGCCATGACCCCAGCGGACAGTGCAGAGAGAAAGGCTCAGACGGGTCGAGGGGAGGGATGTCTGTGGATGGAGCCCAGGCTCTCCCACAGCAACAGCCCCTCTGGCTAGTGGATGAGTGAGGTGGGCCGCCGCAGGGCCAAGCACGGCCCACAGTGGCCCAGCGACACCGCCGGGAAGGCAGGTGGCCTTGAGCATGACCCCAGTGTCCTCACAGCATGCTGGGCAGGAGAGGGCAGAGGCCTGGGCGTCCCCTCGCCCACGCGCATCCCTGGGCAGGACGAGGACCTGGCAGAGAGTGTCGGCAGGGTCGGGAGTGGGGGTCGGAGTGCAGACTGAGTGGGCGAGGGGGCGACGTCCCAGGACCTTTAATGTCAGCAGCTGGAGCCTCTCCCGTAGCTCCGGCGTGGCTAGGCCTCGCTCCGGTACCGCAGGCGGGAGAACCGGTCCCTGACAGTCTCGTCACTGTCAGGTCCGCCCTCGGCCAGGTGGACCACCCTGCTGCTCAGGATGAGGTCCCGCACCTTGTGCTTGGCCACGGAGACCAGGCCGGGTACGTCTGGGCTGGCTGGGCCGGTCAGCAGGAGGCAGGCAGCGTGGCGGCTTGGCTCAAACAGGACCGCTGTGGGGGACACGGCCATCAGGTCTGGGAACCAGCCAGAGCAGCCCTCGCAGCGGGTGGAGCCCAGGCCACGTGGAGGCCGCACCCACCATGGAAGGCGATGATATTGGCAGAGACGTTGGCCAGCTCCAGCAGCACGCTAGGCAGGGTGGGGTGGAACATGTACAGGCTGTGCTGGGCATCTCCGGGCTCCTAGGGCAAGAACAGGCCATGGGGCGTGGGTGACTGGGGCCACGACCAGCTCCATGTCCGGGTGGCAGACACCAAGCGTCCTTGGCCAGGTGGCCAGGCAATGCTGAGCTCACCCCTCACGGGATGCTCCTGACAGTGACGACGCCCAGAGCTGTGTCCACCAGCGTCCCCACCCGGGGCCCAAAAATGCCCATTCTAACTCCACCCACCTGCCGCCTCTCCCCTCAACCAACCCGGACCCTCCTCGGTGTCCTCTAGCTGAACACTGTGCCCGTCTTCCTGTGCCCCCACTTATTCCCAGGTTCCCCTCATCCGCCCCAAGGCAGACCCCAGCCCCGGCTTCCCCTGTGGCCTTTCAGCTGCCGCATCCCGCCCGCTCTCACACAGCTGCTGTTTATCTGGGCTCGCCGGGTCACAGTCACCGGCTAGCTCCTGGCGCCTCAAGGCAGGACCCAGGCCTGTCCGCTGGACTCTGGATGCTCCTGGCGGGCGTGCCCCGAGCACCTGCCCTGCCCGTACCATCTGGTTGGTGCCCATCAGCTCGTGGAGGCCCCAGAAGAAGAAGGCCGAGCGGTGGTCTGCGGTGGGCAGGCTGGCGGACTGAGGGTCCCCGGGGAGGCCCGGGAGGACCTGGCTCCACAGGACGGCCCCGCTGCTGAGGTCCAGGAGCAGGATCTGGGGAGGGAGGGGCAGCGTGCGGGGCTCGGCGGGGCTTGCACAGGCACACGGCCAGCCCTGCCAGCCCTGAGGAGCTGTCCCCCAAAGGCAAACAGGACGGGTCACTGGGGCTCAGCCTCCCGGCCACAGCCAGGTGCTGTTCAGACTAGTTCTCCTCAGCTGTGGACAAAGGCAGGCCCCTCAGAAGGAAGTGCAGCCGACCTGTCTGTCAGTGCCGGTCCCATTTTCAATGACCACGGCCCAGGTGTCAGGCTTGTAGTAGCCGAGGACGGGTTTCCTGGAAGGAGAAGAGGGCAGGAGAACTCACAAGGGCCTCTGGAAGCAGACACCTGGGGACAGGCCCGCCCCACCTTCTTTGGCCACACCTCGGCAGAGCGGGGGCAGCCCATGCCAGGGCCCTGACGGGAAGCCGACACCAGGGGCTTCACCAGCCCCTTGATGTGGGCACAGGGCAGCACCAGGTGACAGGCAGGAGGCTCTGGCAGAAGCTCATGGCCCTCCAGCCCCCCAGTGTCATCCCCAGGGCCACCAAGGGGATAGGCTGGGGGTGCCTGGCTTGCAGCGATCGCACAGGTTCCTGGAGAAGGACCCCATACCTCAGGACCTGGGCTGCACTGAGGGTCCACCTGGGGGCCAGGTCCTGCCCGTCCAGCAGCTTGCAGGCCTCTGAGCTCACGAGGAGGAGGTCCTCGCCGGCTTTCCCCGGGACCACCATCAGGAAGCGGACAGCTCCAGAGCTGCAGAGGCAGGGGACTGGGCTCAACACAGAGGTGGTAGGAGGCCGGGACCCCCCATGTGCTGCTGGGCTGCGTCCCTCGGGTTCCCGTGGCACAGCCCGCACTCCCAGTTCTCTGAAACGAGACCCTCCGGGGAGACCAGGAAAAGCCCACTGTCAGGACCCTGTCTTCTCTGCTTTTCATCCAGCTTCTCTTTGCCGACTTTGGCTCATGGTTCCCAACAGCAAGGCCCTCGTCCCCTCCGCCGGCTCGACGGCTCTGGGCACTCGGGAGCGGCCCCGACCCGTAGGAGCTGCCGCCCAGACCAACCTGTGCAGAAGCAGCCTGTGGGTGGTGGCGTTGAGCATGCCCTCCCAGCGGGGGTCTTTCTTCAGGGGGCTGTCCCTCCCGGTCACCTTCTCGTAGAGGCCCTTCACGGAGTAGCCACACAGCGAACCCGCTGTTCAAACATGGAAGAGCCTCAAGTCATGGGGGCCTCTGCCGGGGTCTGGGGAGGAGGCGCGCCCACCAGCCCCGCTTCCAGGACACGCGGTGCCCTCCCCGAGCCTCGGGGAGCTGGGGCTCCTGAGGTTTTCTGAGCCCGATGGTGTTGACTCGCATCCCTGGAATTAAGGCAGAAGCTGACAAGTGTGGCTGCGGTCAGACTTCCTCACACTCTGTCCTCCCCGAGGGGCTGAGCTCCTCTGAGACCAGCACGGCCTCCGAGACCAGCACGGCCTCCGAGGCTGGGGCGGCCCTGGGAAGAGCAGATGTGACATACCGCAGGGGAGAAGGATGTAGGGGGCACCCGCCCTAGTGACGTGGAGCAGGGAGCCGCTGGTCCCGTCTACACCGAGGCTGCCTCGGCGGCCGATCTGGTGCCCAGTGCTGCCTGAATGGACATAGCCATGAACCTGCAACACACAGGAGGGGTCAGCAGTCTGTCGTCCGAGGAGGTGGTTGTGATTTAGTGTCTGATACCGGGTGCCTGTGCGCAGCCCTCCTGGGAGACGCGGGCAGCCCCATCTCAGCCCGCGGAGCCCTCCATCCGTGGAGCTTCACCCCAGCGCCGCATGGCACCCATGAGAGGCACTCCCCGCTCCCTGCTCTTGGGGCGGCCGGAAGCTGCGGGCAGGGACAGAGCTTCCCAGCGTGCTGAGTCTGCAGATGCCAGGGGCGCAGGGCCCTGGGCGCGTCCCCGGAGAGGTGGTCAGACCCAAACTCTGCTGGGAAGTGGTAGTGGACTGGAGGCAGAGGAGGCTGTGGGGACTCGGGAGGAGCCCTACCTCCCCGTCCTCCCGGGTGAGAACCAGCAGGTCAGGGGCACCATCGGCGTCAACGTCGGGCACCTGGAGCAGAGGGCGCAGCACAGAAGCATTCCCACCGAAGCTGCTGGGACGGCTCCACAGTGTTTCCCCTAAAGCCAAGGGCAGTGTCACTGCCTGTGGGTGCAGCCCCTTCCCCGCGCTCAGACACACAACCAGCACCAGTGGGAGGCTCCTGGCAGGTGCAGGCCACACCCGCTGAACACTGATTCACGGTGCTGGCGCTCCAGCTGGGCCAGCGACGCTGGGAGCCACAGAGTCCCCTCCTTTCCGGCTTGTCTGCATTTTCTGACATTCGGCTCTAGAACATCTTAGGGCCGACGCTCCCCACCCGGAGGGACAGGGCCTGATTGCTACCTCCTGAGGCCTCTCAGGACCCCGTCTCCTGCTGGGGTCACAGGTGGACCCCCTGCCTCCACAAGGGCCTTTCCCCGTGCCCCGCACATGGGAGGGAGAGAGTGAAGTGCATGCTCATGGTGGGACCGAGGGACCACAGGTCCTCACCCAGATATAATCTTGCCCACATCTTTTTTAACTGGAGTCCTCTCCTCTTAAAATATTTCCAGCCTGCTCTTCATTTTCCTCTCTATCCTTGAAACCATAACTGGTAAGGGAAATGCTAACACTCACCAAATTCCTTAGGACCTTGGTAAGCTACGAGGGGCCATCGCTCAGTGCCTAAACATGCCTGTTACACTAAGCGCCTGCAAATCCATGGCACGGACAGGTCCTGGCTGCCCTGGTGGGCTCGATGCGGAGGCACGGCCTGGCTCGCTCTGGCTGCCCCATGTACCGCCCGGGAGCCAGTGGCAGCTCAGCTCCTCCTCACCTCTGCTAACCCCCAGCAGGTGCTCTGCTGTGACCCATGAGCAGGATTTAAACCGGAGGTGACAAGACACCGTGGAGTGTGACATGTCAGAGTAGCCGAGGCATATGATACCTTGTGTGGGAGTTACCTCCCACCCCTGTAATCTCCCTTCCCATCCAGTCACGCCACCCCTGCTGTCACGGGCTGACCCTTCTCAGAGCATCGTGGCCTTGGACCCCAGGCGTGAGGCCCAGGTGAAGCCACAGAGAGAAGTGGCCTACCTGTGAACGAGTTGACTGCGATCAAAGAACTGGGTCTGCCCACGAGGATGCAGGCAGAAGATGCCCCGCTGTCCCTCGGCTGGGGGACGGCGCACTCCACCAGAGCCCCGTCCTGGGCTGCGGGTCTCTCCCAGAGCACGCTGCCGTTGGCCCCTGACACTGCAGCCACAAAGGTGCAGGGAGAGGAAAAGCCTGCAGGGGGAGACCCAACTCTGTGGGCCAGGTGCGCACCCTGCTCCCGGCCACAGCCCCACCGCCTGGGCTCCTTCCCTTTGTCCCTGGGCCCTTGACCCCCAGACTCATGGGTGCCCTGGTGTTCACCCCACAGGGGTCAGCAGCCACCTGGGTGCCTAGACCAGAGCCTGTCTCCTTGTCTCTTTCTAGTCCTGCTAGGAAGGAAGGGCAATGTGACAGTTCCCAGAAATTCCACCAGTGCTCCCCAGATACTGCAGAGTGAGAGGATTCCTCCTCCCACCCCTCCTTTTCCAGATAAAAACAAAATTACCTTCATCGGCACAGGATCGGTTGATGAAACTGTTGCTGCTGTTGGTACTTTTATAAAGAAAGAGAACATCTTGGATCCTGTCTCTGTTTACATCTTCTGTAGCCAGAAAGTCGTACGTGACTGAAAAAGAAAACCACATACTACGTTCCTCGGGCCGTGTCCGCTGCGAAGGCCAGGCCACGTTGGACACCACCTGTTTCTCTGCTCCGTGGGGCTCCGTGGCAGTGAGCATCCGCCCCCATGAGATCACCAGCACAGGACCTGTGGCTTCTGCCTCACCAGGACGAGCAGTCCCCATGCTCTGCCGCACCAGCAAGGCCGCATGAGCAGGACGGGCGCAGGTGCCACGTGTGAGCTTTAGGGAGGGACAGTGTCACACACGGATGTTCTGAAACTTCTCTTCAGGAAGGGACCCTCCCCTACATCCGCTTGGGATCTGGAGTCCACATTCCATACTCGTAAGGTCTACTCCTTCCTTTCATTCAAGGACTCAAATGACAAACTATATGCTTTAAAATGAAACAACAAAAGAATGAAGTTGGCCCCTTACCTCACACCATACATAAAAATGAACTCAAAATGGATCAAAGACCTAAACTTTAGAGCTAAAACTATATTGGGGCCAGCCTGGTGGTGTAGTGGTTAAGTTTGCACACTCCACTTCAGCAGCCCAGGGTTCGCCGGTTCAGATCCCGGGTGCAGATCTACACACTACTCATTACTCCATGCTGTGGCAGCATCCCACATACAAAAGTAGAGGAAGATCGGCACAGATGTTAGCTCAGGGCCAATCTTCCTCACCAAAAGAAAAATTAATAAAATAAAGATTTCCCAGTGGGAAAACAAACAAACAAACAAACAAAAGAGCTCAAACTACAAAAGAAAAAACATAAGGAAAAATCTTCATGACATTGATTTTGGAGATGATTTTTTTAATATGACACCAAAAGCATAGGCAACAAAAAATAGATAAATTGGACTTCAAAATTAAGAACTTTTGTGCATTAAGGACACTACCAAGAGAATGAGGGGCCAGCCTCGTGGCTGAGTGGTTAAGTTCATGTGCTCTACTTCAGGGGCCTAGGGTTTCGCCACTTCAAATCCTGGGCACAGACATGGTACCGCTCATCAGGCCATGCTGAGGTGGTGTCCCACATAGCAGAGCCAGAAGGACCTACAACTAGAATACACAACTATGTACTAGGGGGGCGCTTTGGGGAGAAGAAGAAGAAGAAAAAAGAGAGAGAGTGAAAAGACAATCCACAGATTAAAAGAAAATACTCGCAAATCATCTATCTGATAAAAAATTAATATCCAGAATATATAAAGAACTCCTACAACTCAACAACAAAAAAGAAAACCCAAGTGAAAAATGGGCAAAGGACTTGTATAGACATTTCTTCTAGGAAGATATACAAATGACCATAAGCACATGAACACTCACTAGTAATGAGGGAAAAGCAAATCGAAACCATAACAAGACACCATTTCACACTTGTTCAGACAGCTGTTATCTAAAAACAGAGAGAGAGAAAACAAGAGCTGGAGAAACTGGAGCCCTGTGCTTTGCTGGTGGGAACATAAGACGGTGCAGCCCCTGTGGAAAACAGTCCAGCAGTTTCTCAAAAGTTAAACACAGAATTAGCATGTGACGCAGCAATTTCATTCTTTGGGGAAACACCCGAAATAAGTGAGAGCAGGGGTTCAACTAAGCACTTGCACACCCGTGTTCACAGCAGCATTATTCACAGCAGCCAAAAGGTGGAAACAACCCAAGTGTCCATCAACAGAAGAATGGACAAACAAAATGTGGTCCAGCCATACAATGGAATATTATTTGCCCATAAAAAGGAAGGAAATTCTGACATATGCTACAACATAGATGAAACTTGAGGAAACTTATGCTCAGTGAAATTGGCCAGACACAAAAGGACAAATATGATATGATTCTACTACTATGAGGTCCCTAGAGTTGGAAAATTCATAGAGACAGAGAGTAGATTGGAGGTTCCTACAGGATGGAGAGCGGGGAGGAATGGGGAGTTACTGTCTGCTGAGTACAGAGTTTCTGTCTGAGACGATTAGAAGTTCTGGAAATAAAATACATAAGGAACTTACAAAACTCAACAAAAAAGTGAACAACCCGATCAAAAAATAGGGAGAGGATATGAAGAGACATTTTTCCAAAGAAGATACACAGATGGTGACAGACACATGAAAAGAGGTTCAACATCACTAATTATTAAGGAAATGCAAATCAAAACTACAATGAGATATCGCCTTACACCTGTCAGAATGGCTATAATTACCAAGACAAAAAATAACAAATGTTGGAGAGGACGTGGAGAAAATGGAACCCTTATACACTGCTGGTGGGAATGCAAACTGGTGCAGCCACTATGGAAAACAGTATGGAGATTTCTCAAAAAATAAAAAATAGAAATACCATACAATCCAGTTATCTCACTCTTGGGCATTTATTTAAAGAACATGAAATCAACACTTCAAAGAGACTTATGCATCCCTATGTTTATTGCAGCATTACGCACGATAGCCAAAATGACTGGATAAAGATGTGGTATACACACACACACACACACACACACACACACACACACACACACACAATGGAATACTACTCAGCCATCAAAAAGACAAATCGTCCTATATGTGACAACATGGATAGAGCTTGAGGGTGTGACGTTAAGTGAAATAAGCCAGACAGAGAAAGACAAACAGCCTATGATTTCACTCATACGTGGAAGATAAACAAACACATGGATAAAGAGAACAGATCAGCGATTACCAGAGGGGAAGGGGGTTGGGGGTGGGCACAAGGGGTAAAGGGGCACATATGCATGGTGATGGATAAAAACTAGACTACTGGTGGTGAGCACAATGCTCTCTATACAGAAACTGATAAATAATAATGTACACCTGAAATTACACAACGTTATAAAGCACTATGACCTCTATAAAATAACTGGGGGGAAAAAAAGAACATACACATAAACCTACCAGTCTCATTAATGAGTTCAACAAGGTCACAAGATGAAAGATTAATATAATAACCAGTAGTATTTCTACATACTATCAATGAGCAACCTGAAAATTAAGTTCACAAAACAATTCCCTTCACAGTAGCATCAGACAGAACATTTTGGAATAAATTTAACAAAAGAAGTGCAAGACTTGTCCATGGAACACTATAAAACATTGTTAAGAGAAATTAAAGATCTGAATAAATGGAGATATACTCCATTTACACGGACTGGAAGATTAATTGTTAAGATGGCATTTTACCCAAACTAATCTATAGATTCTACACAATTTCCATCAAAACCCCAGAAGGCTTTTTTACAGAAATTGACAAGTTGATCCTAAAATTTACATAAAAATGCAAAGGACCCAAAAGAGCCAAACCATTTTGAGGAAAAAAAAAACAAAGTCGGCAGACTTATACTTCCCTATTTCAAAACACCGTAAAGCTATAATCAAGACAATGTGGTGTGAGGACAGACAGAGGCAAACCCAACAGGACTGACAGTCAATCGAGTGTCAAAGCGGGAGCCGAGGCGATTCAGCGGCAAAAGGACAACGTCCTCAACAAAGAGCATTGGGACCAGTGGGTGCTGACATGTGAGCTACCCTCCCCCAGACTCACGGAGGCTGCTGGGCTGCTTTCCAGAAATTCCACCATTTGCTTCCACTGGCCACAAAAACTACCTCAAAATGGATTGCAGACCTAAATAGGAGAGCTAAAACTATAACATTTCTAGAAGGAAATACAGGAAAAGATCTTCATGACCTTAAATGAGGCAGAGTTCAGTGGCTGAGTGGTTAAGTTCGTGCGCTCTGCTTCGGTGGCCCAAGGGTTTCGCCGGTTCGGATCCTGGGCCCGGACATGGCACCGCTCATCAGGCCATGCTGAGGTGGCGTCCCACATGCCACAACTAGAAGGACCCACACCTAGAATATACAACTGTGTACTGGGGCACTTTATGGAGAAGAAGAAAAAAGAAGATGGACAACAGATGTTAGCTCAGGTGTCAATCTTTAAAAAAAAAAGAAATTAGGCAGAGTTCTTATGCCAAAAGCACAATCCATAATAAAAAACTGATAAATTTGACTTCATCAAAATTTAAAACTTTGGTGCTTCAGAAGACATCCTTTGAACACAAGCCACAGACCGGTTGTAAATATTTGCGAATCATATATCTGATAAAAGACTTGTATCTAGAATATATAAAGAACTTTAATAATTCAATAATAATCAGATTTTTTAAATGAGCAAAAGATTTGAATAGATATTTACCAAAGAAGATGTAGGAATGGCTAATAACCACATGAAGAGATGCTCAACATCATTAGCCATTAGGGAAATTCAAATTAAAAACACAGTGAGATACCACTTCTCACGCACTAGGATGGCTACAATCAAAAAGACAGATGGTAACAAGTGTGAGCAAGGATGTGGAGAACTGGAATTCTCTCCACTGGTGCTGTGGAAAACAGCCCGGCTGCTCCCTAGAAAGTTACACATACAATTCCACTCCTAGCAATCTACCCAGGAGAGATAAAAACACGTCCGCGTGAGACCTGTACATAAATGCTCATCGCAGTATTACTAATAAAAGTCAAAACCTGAAGACCATCTAAATGTCCACCACCTGGTGAACAGATGAACAATATGGTCTCTCCCTACAAAGGAAGACTGGTCGGTGATAAACAGGAAGGAGTATGCTACACGGACGAGCTCACGCTGAGTGAAAGGAGCTGGACTCAGAAGATACGTATTATACGATTTCATTTGCATGAAACGTGCAGAAAAGGCAAGTCTACAAAGACAGACAGACCAGTGGCCGCCTAGGGCTGGGGAGGGGGACGGCACTGATGGAATCCCACAGGGACGACAGAAATGCTCTAAAACTGGATTGTGGTGACAGTTACATAGCTGCTCTGTGAACTAACTAAAATCGTGGAACTGTATACTCAAGACAAGTGAATATTATGTAAACTATACCTCAATAAAGCTGCAAAAAATAAACACAGAAACATATTATTCCTCCCCCTCAAAATTAAGCACCAAATTCTGAACAGAACTGACCCCGAGTGAGGCTGAAACAAGAAAGTCTCTTTACTCCACAGAGAAGCCCTTGGGTCTATGCAAAGCAGCACTCCGAGGCCGCGAGCGCTCACATCCACCCACACGGTGACTGCAGGGCTGTCCCCGGCTCCAGAAGCCAGCGTCCAGAGAAAGGCTGACTCAGCTCTCAGGAAGGCCAGGGTCCAGGCTGCCCATCGTCAGGGAGAAGTGAAAGTGCGCTTTACTCTGGCTGAGCAGACCGGGTCTGGACGACAAAATCAGCCGCACACTCTTCATTTCACGACAGCTTCTCTGTGTCTGTTCTGCCCACTGTGCCTTTTCATTAATTTCTTTTTTAATTCAGAAAAGGAACCAAATGGGCCACTTTCCTTTATTGCCCCAACCCACCCTTCCTGTGCTCCCACGGTGGTCCTTCCATGTTTCCTTAGAGGCCGCTCTGCTGATCCCTAAAAGTCCAGGAAAACCGTGAACACTGTACTGGCGGCCACTCAGGGGTGATTCACTGTCAAAGACACCTCTGGACTCTGGGACACCTGCCGCCCCACCGCCCACCCCTCAGACCGCGCTGGGGAGGGGGCGCACCTGCTGTGTTGTAATGGATCCGCCACGTCCCCTGGGATGCTGGCCGGTCTGGACACGGGATGATGAAGGAAACCACAAACACCACAAGAAGGCAGATGAACAGCGAAAGGAAAAACGCCACCGCCCGGCAGCGGGAGAGGCGGGACTGCGGAGGCGTCCTTGTCAGGATGTCTTCCTTCTTCGCTCGGTTCTCCAGATCCTCCTGCAACTTCCTGTCTTCATTCTTCAAGGGGTGGATTTCAGCTTCTAAGTCCTTGGTGTCCGTCATCGTGCGCACATCCCCAACTTTGACTCCTGGTCACTGCATCAACAGAACAGGGCACAGTCAACAAGCGGCAGAGACAGTCTCCCGGGGCTTTGCTGTTTTCAGCCTCTTAGGAGCCTGGCTGCAGCTGTGACCTTGCACCATCCGCCAGGAAATAAAGCTAAATAAATGTTTAGGGTGGCACAGCTTCCACCTGAGAAGTCTTTACTTCAGAGGCAGACCGGTTGCGTAGAGCCAGCAGGCGGAAAGTTTTTCATCCTTACATTCGGGGCCTCCGCCTGCGGACTCTGGGGCAGCTGAGGGAGCCACAGGGCGACGCTGGGGCCAGGCTACTGCTGCTAGACCCACAGGCTAAACATTAACTAAGCCCCGAGGCTCAAAGTCTGGGCGCCTGACCGCCTTCCGCAGCCTCAAGCATAGATGGAAAGGGCAGCCCCGGTGGGAATCGGCTGAAGCCAGCCTCACACGGGGCCTCCCTGGAGCCAAAAGCTTCGTGAGGGCGGGCTGTGCAGTCCCAGCCCCGCCCTCGCCCCTGGACCGGCGGGTCCATGTCTGTGAAAGGGAAGCAGCAGTGACTTTAGAGGACGGTCTCAGGATTAAACTAGCAAGTGCACACAAAGCAGTTATAACAGTGTCTGACACATACTCAGCACTCAGATGCCAGATGATTATCACTAATAACAAGATGAAACATACCGGAAGTCCCATGGAGGAGGGGGGACGAGTACAAGTCTGCCCACGACTTCAGAGCCCGCCTGCGGGACAAGAACACGCTCTCCCCCTACCTCTGCTGCTTCTCCCCTGCCTGGTGCCCCTCCCGCCACTCCTGCCGGCTGCTCCCTGGGGGGTGTGAGGAGGGAATCTGGAGCAGCCACCTTGGCAAATAAGACAGAAAACACTTTTGAAGACGGTGATGCCACAGGACAGAAGGAGCGCAGGTCCCTGAGAGCTGGAAACCACCACCACCAATCCTTGAGTTCTACACTCTGTTACGTGAGAACGAAACAAACTTCTATCTTGTGTGAGGCAAGATACTTGTTATCTTAGTCCTTTTTCAACAGCCAAACCAGTGTCCTAACTAAGGAGAGAAGGGAAGGGATCCTATGGGTCTGAGTGAGTTATAATCCTCGTCTACCCAAAAAGGGACTCAGTGGTTCAGATTCAAATGGACAAATGAGGCTACGCCAGAGGTTAACTGAAGGTGAGAACCCCAAGAAGCAGCTGAGAGCTGGAAGTGGCTCTCTTGAGGGACAGGTGGAGGAAGATGGAAAGAGACGAGAGGCTGCTGGGTGTTTTGGTGAGGAAGGTTGCCCCTGAGCTAACATCCGTGCCAGTCCTGCTCTATTATTGTCTGTGGGATGCCTCCACAGCATGGCTTGATGAGTGGGCGCCAGGTCCGCACCCAGGATCCAAACCTGAGAACCCCAGGCCACCGAAGCGAGCTCATGAACTAAACCACCGTGCCACCGGGCCAGCCCCAAGACTGCTGTTTTCTGTATAAACTTTTCACTTTCTGACTTTAACTGTTTTTCTCCAATTATTCAATAAAAATAATTCATTTTAAAACCTGCGTATACATCCACTAGGGTAGCTTTAATAAAAAAGAAGAATGACAAGTGTAGGTGAGGACGTGGAGAAACTGGGAGCCATGTACATTGCTGGTGGGAATGTAAAATGGGGCAGCTGCTGTGGAAAACAGCCTGGCAGGTCCTCAGAAAGTTAAACATAGAAATACCATATGATCCAGCAATTCCACTTCTAGGTATACACCCAAGAGAACTGAAAACAGAGACTCACACGAAAACTTGTAAACAAATATTCATAGCTTCGTTAGTCGTGACAACCCAAATAGCCATCAACAGATGATGGATAAACACAATGTGGTCCATCCACACAATGGAGTATTATGCAGCCATAAAAAGGAGTAAGCACTGACACGCTACAACGTGGATGGATCCTGAAGACATTTGTGCTCAGTGAAATAATCCAGACATGAAAGGTTACCTACTGTATGACTCCATTTATATGCAACGCCCAGCACGGGCAAATCCACAGTGGCAGAAAGCAGACGAGTGGTTGCCAGGGGCTGGGGCAGGGGGTGGGGTGTGCCTGATGATGGGTGCAGGGTTTCCTTCTGGGATGATGACAATGGTGGTGATGGTTGCAAAACGTCGTGAATGTACTAAATGTTACTAATGGTAAATTTTGTGTTATGTGTATTTTACCACTATTTAAAAAGAAAACAAATCTGTGTGCGTTCTCCTTAGTGCTGAGACATGAGTTCTTAACATCTTGGAAGTCAGAGGAGGTGTGCCTGTCGAAGGTAAAGAGCTGGACACAGGAAGATCGAACAGTGACTCACCAGCAGGGCCTCCGTGAACCCCAGCCCCTGACGTGGGGCGGCCAGGCGGGCTGTCTGGAAGAGGGAACTAGGGAGCCAGAGACAGAACCTGGATCAGGCCTGAGGGACGGGACATAGCTGCTCACCCAGCAGATCTAGCCACTATGTCCCCAGTGAGGGGATGTTTCAAATACTTAAAACACACAAAGGAATCTTTGATAAAGGAAAGAAAACCAAGTGAGATAGCAGAATGCTAACATTCTTCATTTTAAAAGCTCTGTCTTTAAAGTTCTCTTACATAAGAGCTTTAAAACATTGGGCTGCAGCCGCCCTCACCTGCCAGAAGCTGGAACATCTACAGGCGACGGCAGGAAAGCACCCTAAGACTGTCCATGCAGGAACAAGGGGCATCCGCTCTAAATGACAGTGTTCACGCCCAGGCCACGACCCCCTTCTCCCAGACCCACGCTGCAGCAGCAGCCCTGGGAGACATGTTCAACATGAGAGCTGGACGGCCGCGGGCACGTGTGGTGACCAGGTCTGGACAGGGCATCTGCCCTTATAAGCCCAGGAGGGTGTAGGGACTGTAAAGTCCTTGGGGAAATGCATCTCAAGCAGCCTGTGAATGCATTGGGAGAAGGACGTAGCTAAGCCATGATTCTCAGCCTCGGTTCCACATTAGAACCCAGACCGATTAAATCAGCATCTCCGGGTGGGGGTCCCGGGCAGGAGCAGCTGTTAAGGCTCTCAAGGGGACTCCAAGGAACAGCCACGTAGAGAAGTGCAGACCAAGAAGTCCGCCCTTCTCTTGTCCTGGTCGCCCCAGTAGCGCCAGCAGATGACTTCTCCTGCCTCCGGGCCCTGAGCTGGAGACTCCGTCTCCCCACTGCCAGCCCAGAGGGAAGCAAAGCGGAGGGAGGAAGAGCCTCTCCCCTCCACCGAGCTGCCTAAGGCTGCCTTCTGGGTGTTCTCGAATCCTCGGCCAGCCTAGCAAAGTACTGTAAAGCCAAACGCAGGCCCCAACCTCGTAAGTCAAATCACACATTTCCTAATCATTTTTTGAATCCCTGAGTGACGTGGCTCCCTAAAGCTAAACAAGGGACAGCGCAGAACAATCATCACTGACGACGCTTGGGTTTTTATTTTTTTAATTTAATTTTTTTGGGGGGAAGCTTAGCCCTGAGCTAACTGCTGCCAGTCCTCCTCTTTTTGCTGAGGAAGGCTGGCCCTGAGCTAACATCCGTGCCCATCTTCCTTTACTTTATATGCGGGACGGCTGCCACACATGGTGTGCCACACGGTGCCATGTCTGCACCCGGGATCCGAACCGGTGAACCCCGGGCCGCCGAAGCAGAACACGCGCACTTAATCACTGCGCCATTGGGCTGGCCCCGGGTTTTTATTTTTTTAAGTCAGCAATAGATATACATGACACATTTGAATCAGGTGAAAGCATAAATCTCCTTCCTCTTGTGGCCCTCAGGTTTGAGAAGGGAAGCGCGTTACTAGTTTCTTACGGGCCTCCAGAATCATCCTGTGCATTGCCAAGAATAAAGCATGTTTTATAATGTGACTGGAATAGCCAAGTCATAAATCTGACCTCTGAAAATTAAAGGGAAAATAAGCTCAAACTATTCTCTTATCTCTACTACGTGGTTTACGTCGCTAAATCAGACCAAATGGTGTATCCTCCAGCAGGAAGACAGGGAATACTGTCATTTCCACAACGACCGGCTTTCACCTGGAGAGCCTGGCTGAAGGAAACAACCCTCCCCATGCTGCCACCCATCTCTGCAATGAGGTCCAGAAGCAGAGGGAAAAGTCTCCCCAAATGGCCATCAGAACACGGTTGGGCAGGGGAGCAATCCACTTCCTGTCAGCGCCTGCAATCTGGCTGTGCCCCACGTGCACAGGGAACGAAACATGACACATCACAGCCAAGGGGAAGACAGACACAGGCTTCAAGAGGCAGCTCCCACCCTCAGAGGCACCTCTTCTGAACCAGCCCAGCTCGGCGGGGGGACCGTCAGGCCCCAGGCAGCCCTGCGGAGCCCACCACACCCTGTGGCTGACCTGGGCCAGGGTGGCACGCTGTACTCAACATTTTTGTGGGAAGCATCATTTCAACTGGCAAGTGTTGGTTTTTAAACCTGAACCAGCCATTAAGACGTTTGTAGAGGTCATAACCTGATCTAAGATCAAAAAGAATTTGTGAGAAACTAGTTTAAAATCATCAATGAGATCCCCGTCTCCATCTTAGCTGAGCCTAGTATTTTTAAAGATTTTATTTTTCCTTTTTCTCCCCAAAGCCCCCTGGTACATAGCTGTATATTTTTAGTTGTGGGTCCTTCTAGTTGTGGCATGTGGGACACTGCCTCAGCGTGGTGGCTTGATGAGCGGTGCCATGTCCTCGCCCAGGATCCGAACCGGTGAAACCCTGGGCCACCAAAGCAGAGCGTGTGAACTCAACCACTCGGCCACAGGGCCGCCCCTAGCTTAGCCTAGTATTTCATTTGTAGTTTGAATCATTGAACTCTAATGAGAATATCAGTTGAGAATGTTTTTCTTTCCAAGTTTTATATCCTATAAATGAAGGCCTAAAAAAATGATGTGGTGTGTAAAATGAAACGCAACCAACATGCAAAATTCATTTTTACTTCTATTACATAAAAATAATTTGAGTGCTTACCTAATAAATCACTAGATAGGAGGTGTCTTTCAACAAATACGTTAACATTTTCTGAAGGAATAAAGATTTCATTTTAAAATAAAAACTAAATAATCAAGTGTTCTGAATTAGGAATTGTTAAGTATGCCTTTCTAAGGTCACTTTTGTGTGTCATTATTTTTACTCTGAAACTTTTAACTAGTCACAGTAATGGTTCAAAGTAAACTTCAGAGAGGCCGGCCGGGTGGCGCAGTGGTTAAGTCTGCACGCTCTGCTTTGGCAGCCCAGGGTTCACGGATTTGGATCCCAGGAGTGGACCTACACACGCTCATCAAGCCACATTGTGGTGGCGTCCCACATACAAAATGGAGGAAGATGGACATACATGTTAGCTCAGGGACAATCTTTCTCACCAAAAAATAACTAAATAAATTTTAGAAAATCTAGGGGAGTACTGATTCTGCTCCTGTAACAGAATCTCAATGGAATATTTTCCCCAAGACCAACGTGGATTTAATCTGATCGTAGTTTCTCACATTTTAGACTTTGTCAGCTTCCACTTAAACGAGAGTAACAAGCGTCCACATGTTAGTGGCATTTCTCATGTTTGTTCTTCAGACAAGCTGAAGTGATTTTAATAAAGCTTAGTGATATTTAAATAACAACCTTCTCTACCGTTGTTTTAAAAACGTAGTCTTTGACTATTTTGACTTTAAACACGTGCTACCTTATCAAGTGCACTGCAAGGTCTACCACTGGCAGAACGGGCTCAACAAGAACTTGTGGCGCTAAGTCACTGACTGACGGTGAACACTGCAAATGGCGCATGTTGTTAGTTACAAAATCATCAAGAGGGCATTTTGTCAAGCTCCAGAATCGATATATATGTTCAGGCCATGAGAGGTGATAGTTTTATTTATAACTTTGTAAACTGCTGTTTATGTATGAAACGTAGCAGGAAAATACACTGAGAAGGGGTAATGCTTACAGAGGGCTGCTTTAATGTGTTACTTTTCTTTAAAGATTTTATTTTATTTTTTCCTTTTTCTCCCCAAAGCCCCCTGGTACATAGTTGTATATTCTTTGTTGTGGGTCCTTCTAGTTGTGGCATGTGGGACGCTGCCTCAGTGTGGTTTGATGAGCAGTGCCACGTCCGCGCCCAGGATTCGAACCAACGAAACACTGGGCCACCTGCAGCGGAGCGCGCGAACTTAACCACTCAGCCACGGGGCCAGCCCCTATGTGTTACTTTTCCTAAATGTGAACATTTTTAGTGCACACTTGAGTAATATTTAAGGTAATCAAGCAAAGTAATAATACAATTGCACTGTTGTGAATGTTGTCAATGACAAAAATAAAACCACGCTGGTCATTAAGAAAAAAAGGAAGATATTAGCACCAAAATAAAGGAACCCTAAATCCATGTCCACGTGGTACAGGATAGTGAAAAAGAGCAGATTTTGAAGCTGGGTTTGGTAGCGAGCTCTACCTCCAGCTCTGCAGCTTTCTGCGGACTTTTTTTTTTTTTTTTTTCTGCTTTATCTCCCCAAACCCCACCTTGTACATAGTTGTGTATCTTACTTGCAGGTCCTTCCAGTTGTGGGATGTGGGACACCGCCTCAACGTGGCCTGACAAGCGGCGCCATGTCCACGCCCAGGATCTGAACCCTGGGCCACCGCAGCGGAGCGCGCGAACTTAACTGCTTGGCCACGGAGCCGGCCCCTCTGCGGACTTTTTAAACTCCATTTCCTTTATTTGTCTGTGGGGAACTGTCTGTCTTGCAGGGCTGTTGGGAAGGTTTTAGACAATGTTTATAAAGTCCCAGGCTCAGAGTGTCATTTAGGGGGCGCCCCCTTCTCATCGCCACCTTTTCTTCAGTGTCTTCATCTTCATCTTCATCGTCGGCAACCTGTGCTGCCCCTACTCTTCTCCAGCCATTGTCTCGCTGGCAGCCTCTTGTCCTGTTGAAAAAACTGTTTCAAGTCTGAAGCTGCCCACGCAGTCAAGGGTCTATACTTGAGATCCTGAGAACCTGAACTTCACTAAGGAACACAGACTCCTTGCATTGCAGGCTCCTGGGAGTCCTCCAGTGAAGTCTTGTGACCTCCCACCACCTTAGGAATATCCTCCGTAGGGGGCCTCACAAAGAAAGGCTCCTACACCACTGGCGGTGTGCAAGACAGTTTAGGTGGTACACAAACGAACATTTTAATTTCAATAGTTAAATAGATATATTTTTCACAGATGTCTTTCCATTTATGGTAAGTGATAATGGTCTCAGACTTCTGACAACTGATAAAGTTTCCTTCTTAACTGCTTATTTTGAAACAAGTGATTTACAGGAAGTTGCAAAGATGGTCCTGAGAGGTCCAGTCTCGCTCTCCCCCCAGCCACCTGAGCAGCTACAGCACGACACCACCACGGGAGAGCGACACTAGCACACTGTGCGCACACAGCTCTAGGCCATCTTATCACAAGCGAGGATTCATGTGTGTCGAGAAACAGGCCCACCCAAGACCACAAAGATGTCCCCGTGCTCTCTCTTTAGAGTCACACCCATCTCCTCCTCCCCACCGTCCCTAACCACTGGCAACCACCAATCTGTTCTCCATTTTTAAAATTTTGTCATTTTGAGAATGTCATGTAAATGGAATCACACAGCAAACATAAACACTCCTTGAAATTGGCTTTTTTCACTCTGCACAATGCCCTGAGGGCCCTCCACGTTGTTGCTGTATCAACACTTGATTCCTTTTTATTGCTGAGTAGTACTCCACCGTATGGATGTACCAGTTTCTTTAACCAAGGCCGTCTGGGTTGTTACTAGTTTTCGGCTATTACAAATGATGTTGCAGGGGCCGGCCTGGTGGTGCAGCGGTTAAGTGTGCACGTTCTTCTTCGGCGGCCCGGGGTTCGCCGGATCTAATCTCGCGTGTGGATATGGCACCGCTTGTCAAGCCATGCTGTGGCAGGCATCCCGCATATAAAGTAGAGGAAGATGGGCACGGATGTTAGCTCAGGGCCAGTCTTCCTCAGCAAAAAGAGGAGGATTGGCAGCAGATGTTAGCTCAGGGCTAATCTTCCTCAAAAAAAAACAACAACAACAACAAATGATGTTGCTATGAACCTTCACACATGGGGTTTTGTATGGATACAGGTTTCCACATCCCTGGGATAAATGCCCAGCAGTGAGGCTGCTGAACTGTATGGAGTTAGATGTTTGGTTTTCAAAGACACTGCAGCCCTGTGGCTGGCTGCACACGTTTAGGCTGAAACTTCCGTGTGCACTGACTCTTTATCACTGCACAGTGCCCACCCCGTCCCGAGTGATTTCCTGCTCTGAAGTCTACTCCACTTGATGCTAACATGGTTATTCTTATCTTCCTTTGATTAATGTTTGTATGGTGTATCTTTTCCCGTCCTCTTACTTTGAGTCACCTGTACCATTCTATTTGAAGCAGCTTTCTTTTAGACAGCATATGGACCCTGTTTCTTTTTTAAATCCACTCTGCCAATCTGGCTTTTATTTTCAGACTTCTAAGGAAATTATCAATATGTGAGGCCTTTAATCTACCTTTTTGTTCTCTTTGTTCCCTGTTTTTTGCTTCTTGGTTTTCTTTTTCCTGACTTCCTGTGGATTACTGAACGTTATTTAGAATTGCGCTTTGATTTATTTAGAGTGTTTCTGAGTGCATAGACTTTTTAGTGGTTGCTCGGGGTATTATAAGAGACACACAACTTATCACAATCTACTGGTGTCAGCATCTCACTAGTTAGTCCGAGTAGAGTGTAGAAAACTTACCTCCCTTTAAGCCCTTTTAGCTGCCTCTGTGTAACATAACTGTATTAACTATGTTCTTGACATATGTTGAGAGCTACATCAATGTTCAATATACTTCTTGCTTCAACCATCAAACATGACGCAGAAAACTCAAGAGAAGGAAAGTCTACTATATTTACTCATATTTTGGCTTTTTCTCTTGTTCTTTCTTCCTAATGTTCCAAGATTCCCTCTTTTATCATTTCCTTTCTGTTTCAAGAACTTTCTTTAGTCATTCTTTTAGAGTAGGTCTGCAGGAGACAAATTAATTTTCCTTCATTTGGTAATGTCTTTATTTCTCCATCATTCCTGAAGAGTAATTTCCCAGGTACAGAATTCAGGGTTTGATAGGCTCTTTTCTTCCAGCTCTTGAAAAACGTTATGCCACTTCCTTCTCGCCTTCATGGTTTCCAACAAGAAATCTGCTGTGGTTTGAATTGTTTTTCCCCATAAGGAAGATGTCAATTCTCTCTTGCTGCTTTCAAATTTTCTTCTTTGCTTCTAGTTTTTAGAAGTTTAATTATAATCTGTCTTTCCATGGCTTTCTTTGGGTTCATTCTGTGTGAGGTTTGCTCAGCTTCCTGAACCTGTACGTTTACCTCTTTTGTCAAATGACGGATCTCTCCAGCCAGGGTTTCAGTTTCCTGGAGCAGCAGCAGCACCTGCAAGAGGTACAGGGGTGCGGGAGCTGCAGCCCAGGCCGTGGGGGCCTGGAGGAGGGAAGCAAGTGCCGGGGGCCTGGGACCCTGGGTTCTGCCAGTTCCTCTGTGCTCTGTCCTCTAGCTCTAAGCCCTCAGCCCCTCCAAGGTTTCATTTTAAAGTATATTTAAATAGAAAAAGTGAGTTGATTAAAGAAAAGTATTAAACAGAAATAAGTATATAGTTGTTCTGCAGATATGGCAAAATTCCTGAGTGATAAATGAATGAAGTCTGGAAACACTGCTTTCTGCAACCCTGCAGATGGTGACGCCTCAGCTTGAACACTCGCAGGAAGAGAAAGTTGAAACACCTTATATTGCTGCACAGTCCCAGCTGTCAGAAAGTCTGCCAAATTCTGAACTAAAACATGCTCTCCTATAACTGCCTCCTGATCCAGATTCTGTGCTTCGGAATAATATCTATGAAAATTAATAAAGGGAAACCTCATTTCAAGTGGAGTCAGGACACCAGAAGGGGGAGCTCCCAGGCAGTACCACTCTCCCTCAATTACAGGAAGATGGTCGATTACAGGATCCAACAGAAAGAAGGGTCAACGGGAAAGAATCTACGACAGCAAGAATTGCACACGCATCCCAAACGGAAGTTGACAATGACCCCAGCAACTCGGCCACTGAGAGACCACCACCCTGAACTCCTGCTTTTCTCCAATGGACTTTCCTTCAAAACAACCCCTCCCAATTTCCTCCTTTTTCTCTATAAAATAATGTTCCTCTCCATTGTTTGTTGGACTTGTCTGTGGTCCACCATAGCATGCACAACCCAAATTGTAATTCTTTGGCTATTCCTGAAAAAACTTATTTTGCTGATAAAACAACTGGCTGTTTTATTATTTTTTATTCATTTATTTTTTGCTAAGGAAGATTCACCCTGAGCAAATATCTATGCCGGTCTTCTTCTATTTTTCAGCATGTGGCCCATCAGTGCAGCATGGCCGCTAACAGAGCAGTGTAGGTCCACACCCGGGAACTGAACCTGGGCTACTGAGCGGGGCTGAACTTAACCACTCAGCCACGGGGCTGGCCCTAGCTGTTTAAGATTGATATATCTAATCTCTTTTTCTACATGTAAGCCTTTCAAGTGTCTAAAGAGTATTAATGAACAAACTGTATTCAGGTGGTTTTCCCCTGCCACACTTACAACTGTTGCTCAGACACCATGGGCTGTATAGGTCCTTCAGTGTCCCTGAAAAGCCTAACTCTAACAGTTTCCCATTGTCTAAGTCTGCTTAAAACATCCTTCCCTTTCAAATCCTACCCATCCCTCAAGGCACATGGTAAACGCCATCTTATTTATGAAGGTTTTTCTGGTTTTCTAGCCATGTCTGGCTGTTCTGGAGGGAGGGGAGTACCTGTTTAATTTAGGAACACTGAGTCCCTACCTAATCTAATTCACTGATGGTGAGGGTGCAGCCGAGAGGAGTGGCTGGGACTGGAGGACCACCTACCATCTGAGACACCTTGGTCCCATCCGAGACCCAGCCCCTCTAATAAATCAGTCAAGGTTCTTACTTGCCAAAAAGACCTTAGCTAATTTAGGTAGAAAGGGGATTTGCTGGAAAGAGACTGGATAGTACCCAGAATTGATGGGAAGACTAGAGAGCCACGCTCAGAAAATGGGTGGCCGTCAAGCGACGCTAGGTGGTCAAGCCTACAGCAATACCCTGGCATGGAAGCAGTCTGGTTGGGACACCACTGCTGCCACCATGCACCCTGGATACTGCCCCTGCCGCCCACAGGACTCACAGTGGGATTCTCCCAGGACAGGCGGGGCACCTCCAATTGTTGATTCTGTGAATGAGCCAATATCCTCAGGCTAGGCCCTCCAAGTACATACCAATGCCCCTCCCACCCACGCACTTTCTTCACCAGGGCCCCAGAGAAGTTTGGAGACAGCAACAAGCACACAGCACAAAGTCCTATGGAAGAAACAAACAGAACTATCCCAAAAGAAAAACATCTTCTAAACATAGAGAAGTAAGAAGAAAATGTTACATCTGGGCTTTCCTAGTCCTGCTGGTTGAGCCACGTAGTTGCCCAGGCCTCACTACATTACACTGTGAGCAATGCCAAAGGCCACAGGTCTCACCTCGGGCAAAGTCTAACCTCAGAGGGTTATTTTTATATTGGGGTCAATAATAAACAATCCTGAAAAGTGAGATATTAAATTCTGCCTTGTAATGTCTTCAAATATTTGAAAGGCTTCATACGGAAGGGGTGGCAGTAGGACTAGGTCAACGGATAGAAGCCACAAGAAGCTATTTCAGCTAAAACAAGAACGAACCTAGTCAGCACAGCACCAAGGCTTACTGAACCTCCCGGGGAGGCAACAATCCGCCTTCAATGGAGGATTCAAGCGCAGGGTGACAGGACCACCTGGCAGGAATGTCTCAGGACATTCTAACCCTGATGTTCTATGACTAGAGGTCAAACCCCAAAACTGGTCTTACAGCTCTGGCTTGCCGTCATCTCTTTAAAAGCAAGGACTGTCACTTACTGTTTCTGTATAAATCACTGACATTTAAATGACTCTGAAAAATTTCTTTCCTTATTTTTTTTCCTTTAAATCATTAATAGAGTGCTAAGACTTTTGTGCCAGTAAAATTAAAGATACTTTTTAACAAATAGGTGAAAGATACTGTGATCCTTCTCTGAAGGTTTCTATTCTTTATGAGAGAAAACTGAGTCGGGACACATACCCAACTCAAATAATACAACTTTATTTACCTAAGAACAAACTGAGTTAAACAGATAGAGAGATGACAGCCTCACTATTTGACTCCCTCAGGGAACGACAATAAATTATCTCCCGCAGTTCATTCCCTCTAGAATCCTCCCTCACTGGGTTTCCAATGGCAAACCACACAGGCTCCACCGTGAAGCGTGCAGTGGTTCCAACGTGCAGGAACTAGGCAGCAGTTACGATGAGGGAGCGGGAGTACAAAGCAGCCGCACGGGGAGGGCTTTGTCACGACGGGTCAGTTCTGTATCCTTATCGTGCTGCTGGTTGCAGAAATATCTACTTGTGAAGAAACTTCATACAATTAGATGGGTGCATGTAAAAACTGGTGAAATCGACGGGAGGAAGGTCTGTAGTCCAGTTAACTGCCTGTGCCAACGTCCATTTCCTGCTTCTGATAACATGCCACAGTTACGTAAGGTGTGCTATTCGAGGATGCTGCCCAAAGTACAGTCGGACAGCTCTGGACAATTTTTATAACATCCTTGAGTCTATAGTTAGTTCAAAATAAACAGTTAAAAATAAAATCAAAAAAGAAAAGAAAATCTTTACAAGGAGGGGCGGGGTCAGAGCTTCATTCCACGTGAAGAAGAACCAGCTTCCCCACAGGCAGCCCTGGGTAAAGCCTCAAAGCTACCCTTTTCTGAAGCTCTTTTGTTCCAGAGGCAGGAACTTTCCGTGTCTTGCTTTGTTTGTGTTTGGCGGGATGTCCACAACGGTGGAGCTCTGTGGTAACTTGAAGACATCTGAAAGAATGGCCAAGCCCTGACGCACTGCAATCCTCTATTTCAAAACAATTACCGGCTTTCTGAAAACCACCATAGCAATCTCTCCCTTCCCACTGTGGGAAAGAAAGATACTTGCAGTTCCTCCCAGCATAACTCATGCATAATGATACCCCAAAACACTCCGAGCACACAGCAAATGCCAGAATTCAGCAAGGGTCACTTGGCCAATGTAAATGCCCAAAGGGATGGGAGCTTTCACTGCCTAACACACTCTATGCAGCGTGAATGTTGTTCAGAAAGGGTGTGCACACTCAACACGGGTCAAACTGTCTGGAAAATTAAGAAGTTGATCAGATATTGCTTCACAGTGTGGCAATTAATAAAGAAACCTTAACTAAACTGGAGTCAGGAAGGCTTATGGGGGAGCTCTCACCCCATCACACATGTCAATTACTGCAAACAAGAAGAGGGGGTGGGTCCTTGCATCTCCAACAGGAAGTACAACTACTTTACTACTGAGTGAAGACTCCTCTCCCTGCTTGGCAACAGCCCAGCCAATGAGAGAAGCTACAGCCCAAACAATGAGAGACACTGCAGCTCAGCCAATGAGAAGCCATTGCTACCCTGAACTGTTACTCTCCCCCAAGGGATTTCCCTTTAGAACAGCCCGGCCTTACTCCCTCTTCTCCTCTACAAAAGCAGCTCCCTTCCTTTGTTCTGCCGATTTGCCTGTGGTTTGCCATCCATGCACATCCCCATTTGCAATTCTTTTGGCTATTCCCAAATAAACTTGTTTTGAGGGTATAAAATAAGTGGCGAATTTGCTTTTTAAGCTGACAACAGGATCCCCAGGTAGGACTCTTCCCAGAACCCTGGTTACTCAGTCACAGAAAATGGGTCCATTATCAGAGGCCAACAGTGACACAGCCAAGGCCAGTCAGTTCACATCTCACCCCGTTTGCACATAAGGACGTAGTGAGTGAGGATCCATGGCAAGAAGGTATGCATGTTCTTGCCTGCTGCGTTTCAAAAAGACCCAGAGCACTAACCAAAGCTTCAGGAGACCTGGGAGCCAGAGAACATCCTCGTGGAGTCCAGGTCAGGCAAACCAGGCCAGCACTGTGCCTGCTGCACTTCAGCATCTATACTCATAACCATCTAGAGTCAGGCCATTTGGCTATTTAAAAACTAAAACAAAAAAGCGAGCTAATAACCCAAAATTTTCTCAATCCTACTGTTAACCTAAAGTTTCTGACATGAGTGGGCTCCCAAAGAGAGTATTTTTAACTTCACAGCACTTGGATTTCTCAGGGCTCTTTCTCCTGTGGTACGAGAAAACTTTCAAAGTTAACAAGGCGTGAAGAAAGTCTTTTTAGATGAAGTTGACCCCGACTGGCCTCCCCACCTGGCTTTGTTTCTCAGCCTCTTCCTCTTACATCCCCAACTGCTTCTCAAACAGCAAAGTGCTTTCAGCCCGCTGGCTACCAGGCAGAGAAACTGCAGGGTGAACACATGATCTTCTGGAGGATTCGGGAGGAGCATATAAAATTGTTTTCTGCTGGGAGCAGAGAAGGTTCCAGACTCCCCAGGGCACGTATTCACTCTGGCTTGCCTTGAGGAGTAGGGTCAGCAGAGGAAAAGTCTCAGAAGTCCTGGCAGGCATGCTGGGCAGGGTCTCTATGTCCACTCTGGAGAGTACCGAGGACAATGCTGGAATTGAGTGGTCCACTTAAGGACAAACCTCTTCCCTCCAAGTTAAGAGTCTGGGGTATTGTGAAGCACATAGCTTGCAACCTAATTAACAGGAGTGGCTCAAAGTGCCAACCTGATCCAAAGAGACTCAAAAATAAAATACCCGAGTTTTCTCCCTAAACTGAATTTTTATGTCTATGAACTCCCAGGTTTTTTCTTTTTAGTTTCTTCTTTTTTTTTTTTTTTGTGAGGAAGATTGTCCCTGAGCTAACATCTGTGCCAATCTTCGTCTATTTTGTATGTGGGACATTGCCACAGCATGGTTTGATGAGCAGTGTGTAGGTCCGTGCCTGGGATCTGAACCCGCGAACCCTGGGCTGCTGAAGTAGAGCACACAAACTTAATCACTATGCCACCAGGCTAGCCCCTCCTTGTTTCAAATTGTAGCTACTGTTGTTAAATTCCACATAAAGAGGGAGTAAGAGAAACTTAAAAAGTATTTTGCTTCTAATACCACAGTGAAGCATCTGCAAACGATAAACCTGGAAAGAACCATATCCCTGACATCAAGTGTCTTTATTAATTCCTTATTTGCTAGCATAGGAAAGATCCATAGCCAGTAGGCCTATGGGCTTTAAATAACCATGCCTACTTAAAAGACAGAGGCTTCATACTCAGCCATAAAAAAAGACAAAATTGGCCCATTCACAACAACGTGGATGGACCTCGAGGGCATTATGTTAAGCGAAATAAGTCAGTCAGAGAAAGACGAACTCTGTATGACTCCACTCATAGGTGGAAATTAGTATATTGAGAAGGAGATCTGATCGGTGGTTACCAGGGAAAAGGGGGGGTGGGGGGAGGGTACGGAGGGGGAAGTGGTGTACCCACAACATGACTAACATAAATGTACAACTGAAATCTCACAAGGTTGTAATCTATCATAACATTAATAAAAAAAAAAAAAAAAAAGACAGAGGCTTCAAAAGTCTAACCTGGGGACAAAAATGTCTATCTCTATCCTAGAAAATTCAGTGTGAGCAGTCCAGAGAACAAGAGCCCTAGGGAGCTGTTCACATCAATAAATCGTCAAAGGAAAACAAAATCCCTATTTGTATACATATATATGAAATTAAATGAACACTTTCCAGATACTAAAAAGGAATTAAGAACTTTTCATTAAGATAAAAGCTGTTAAGACATAACAGATGAAGGAAAGATAATAAAGGAAAAAGAGCATGAGGTTAAGAGTTTTGTCTTTACCTCATTTGCATCCAATGTTCTTATGTGTCACTTCTAACAAGCTGGTGGTCTTGAGGACAGAAATGAGAAATAGAGTCACAGGATTTTCAGACAGTCATTGGCTGGAATTTTCTCCTATCAATTCGGAGCTTCTGAAATGATTAACTATAAAGTTCACTTTTTGACTCAATGTCATGTAAAACAAAACTAAAAACGATGAAGCAAAATGTGACAGATGAGAAAGAAAATGTATCGATATGATACGTATTGAGGTAACAGAGACTCTAAGGATAAGCTGAAGTGAGATGAACACATAATCCCTGTGTATGGTTTTTCAAACATTATTCCCCTGGTACTAAGGAAATATGAGGAACCACAGATACCCAGCTACGGTGGGTGTGTCTGTGCAAGGCCACTGGAGCTGCCACACCTGTCCTCGGAGTACAAGGGCTATCGCGTCCAGAACGGAAACTCTGATTATGGGGCAGAACAATAAAAAATCGAACAGTTCAGGCAGCTCGTTAACATTTCAAGGGGGTAGGAATACTACAGTATATGCAGAAAGGAAAGAGGTGTCTCCTTTTCCTCCAAGGGTTCTGTCTCTAAGAACAGTCTACTGAGTCAGAGAGAACAGAAAATTAAAAAGAAAACATTTTTTTAAAGTCCTACTCTAATTGTTTTTAATGGATAAAGAAAGCATAAAAATTCTAGCAAGGGCAGAAGGAAAAACTGCCAGAACAAATAAATGACAATTCCAAAGATAACACGAAAGTCGGGGGTCTAATTTTTTAAACTAAAATTTGATAACTTTTTTATTTTTTTGGAGAAAAGATCATTTCAAGGTACTTTAATAAGAAAGTCCCCCTAATTTTTAAAATTTGAATTTTACAGCATTCTTTTAAGGGAATTTTCAGACAATGAGCCAAAGAGATCAGATTTTCAAAATTAATCACTTCAATAAAAGGTAGTTTGCATATTTTAAAAATTGGTTTAAACTAAGTAAAATTTGTGTTTAGTTCTAACTGCATGTCTTAAACTCACAGCTTTGGTGTGATATGAGAATTTTGAGAAGAACTTGGCACTACAGTTTGCTCTCTGTGAGGGAATAAAGCGGGAGAAGGTCCTCTTCTGTTTATTTCAGCACAGCCAGCTAAATGCTTTCCACACTCAAAGAACATCTACTTCTTGCATTACTTGACCTCACCAGGGTGACAGTTTTACAAAGGAGATATTACTTTAGTCAAGGGTACTTGCAAATTTAAATAAATAAATTAATAAAGCAAGAGGAAAAAAGCACCTGCAAATTAAAAAACAGAGGGGGCGGGGGAAATAAGCAGAGGAGAGGCTTGGAGGAAACAGCAGATGAGTTTCTTAAATGGAGAAAATATGTAGGGAACACTTAGGGAAAAGCTCTGATTATAGGTCAACTTTATTATCTGGCTTTACCAGTTAGTGGCAGAAACTGAAAGGATTTTGTCAATGGAGTGAAAAACGAGAAGATCCCCTCAAAATTCTAGCACTACATGTTGGTCAGGCCAAGTCACTGGAGGTCTGGGTGAGAGCTGACTTCTTTCTCTCCATGGGGAACTCTGGCCCCGAGTTCACACTCGCTGGATCGCTGTCCAGAAGATGGGTGTCATACAGAGCAGAAACGCTGCGCCTTGTGACACACTCAGGGGCGTCTGTGCAGCTCACCTGTGAACCACCTTTGCCCACTGAATTGTGCTGACGTGAGCAGTAAGGGATGCTGACTTCCAGCACTTCCTGAATGCTGGTCCTGGAAGCCCTCTCAGTCCTCCAAGCCTCAGGTGGACCAGCATCAGCCCTGGGAAGTTTTGTGAGAGCACTACTGACCGGGCCAGCCACTTCCACCCCAGAGATCTTGGCCTTCTTCTTCCCAAGCACTCAATATTCCTCCTACGGCCGACTGAGAGCTATTTAAGGGAAGAGGACTCTGCCACGTCCCCTGTGCCAAACACATGGCAGACGCTCAGTAAATGTCAGGAGATGAATAACATAACACACGATCACTCTCTTCACTCCAGGGCCTGTCTTTTTGCACAGAGTTCATGATCTATAGTCACGAATAGATCTTACAGCAAGTGTGCTCAGGTGCTTGTCCCTAAAGCTGGCTGTTATACATACAAACAGCTTAAGAATGTCTTACATTGGGAGGCTGTGTCATGGCCAAGAGTGGCCCAAGGCTTCTGAGAGCAGTTCAGCATGAGGTATTTGAGAGACACCCACGATATCCAGCTGGGCACTGGATTTTAGGCTGAGCAAAGCACAAGTCAGACAATGACAACTAGTGTTCAGTTGTTTACAGCTGAACAACTATTTCCTCTCTTCACCAAGCAAATAATCTCAAGACGAAGAATAGGCCCTTATTCATCTTTCAGACAAGAAGAATTTTAAGGTCATGGTCCGCAGACAAAGGCAGACGTATCACAGCACATGAGTCAGGCTCACAAAGCTCAACACGCAGTTCCTTCCTTGACACGACCTCGGACTCTACAGTAACCGAGGACAGCTCACAGGGCCTCCGGAAAGAAGCGAAGGACGAGCCTCTGTCTGCATTTCAGACAAGGCACTGCTACACAGAATAAGCTGTGTAGCTTTGTCCAGAGAAAAACACGGAGTAAGGCTTTTTCCTGAATTCTAAGGCAGATTTTATTTCCCTTGACTCCCACACAAATCAGTGTTACTTCTTGTCCTGACATGAAGGGGGCAGGGAGGGGGAGAAGGAAAGGAGAAACTCTTAAAAAGATGAAGTATAACTCTTACTTGATCACTTTCGATCAACCCTACAAGACAAGTGGGTCTTAACTTCAATTTACTTATTTTTATCATTATTTATTTTTTAAACCTTTTGTCATGTAAATGTTTAAATATTCACAAAAGCAGAGAGCAGCAGCCCCACTAGCCAGGTTCAACAACACCGACACAGCTGATCATTCAGCTGCAAGCCAGTGCCCTTCTCCCCATGCCCCACTTCCGATTTTTAAAAAATTTGCTCCACTTTAGAGGTATGTCACTTGATGTCTCAGCATCTGCTTCCTGGTTATTCAGTTAGGAATCAGCATTCTTCTTCTTCTTTTTCTTCTTTTTTAAACCACATCCAGACAACCTAAGCTCCATGAAGGATTTTGCAAAGTGAGAATGGGAAGAAAATTCACTAAGTTTGTGGGCTTTATAAAGACCAATTTTGAGTGAGATATACAGGACATTTTGAAACATCCAACGAATCCAGCAGATTCTTTTTTTTTTTTTTTAAGGAAATCTATTTTGCAATCTGGCACATTCTTTTTTAAAGATTTTATTATTTTTTTTCCTTTTTATCCCCAAAGCCCCCTTTGTACGTAGTTGCATATTTTTAGTTGTGAGTCCTTCCAGTTGTGCATGTGGGACGCCACCTCAGCATGGCCTGATGAGCGGTGCCATGTCTGCGCCCAGGATCGGAACCAGTGAAAGCCTGGGCCAACGAAGCGGAGTGCTCGAACTTAACCACTCGGCCACGGGGCCGGCCCAAGCAGATTTTAACTTATCTATCTCTTCAATTCAGTTCCTCCTTTCGACGGCCACAGCCCTAACTCATATTTTAGTAGCTGCTCACCAGTATTTCCGTAGCCCTCTCAAATCTTCTTTCCTTGAGACTGAAAGAGACATCTTCCTAAAATATCTCCAGATCATGTCATTTCCCTACTTAAAACTCTTGAACGACCCTCACAACCTTAGAACAAAGCTCCCACACCTGAGCCGGGTTCCAGGCCTTTTCACCACCCAGCTCTCACCTACCTCTGGTGTTCTCTTTCCCCAAACCCTACGCCCAACATCTGTTCCCCCAGTCATACTGCTGATCTTTTGCACATGCTGTTCCTCTGCCTGTCTTCATCTGGTAACTCCTACTGTACCCTCAAAGCCGATTCAAACGTGGCCTCCCCCCAACACTGCTCCATGCTCACTGAGCCACTGGTCAGACCTCTCTGCCAGACTACGAGCAACTTGGGGGCATACACTTGTTTTTATTGCCTTTGTTTCCCCGGGACAAAGTATACTGCCTGGCATAAAATAAACACACGTTCGTGTCTAAATAAACGTCCAGTTCTTGCTATGCTCTGCTTATAAACTTTTCTTGGAAGAATAATTTATTGATGCATTTATTAACCATTTGCTCTGAAATCTACAGCTTGCAGGAGGAGTTGACTTTTAAGATCTGATCTGAAATAGATGGCATAAATCAGACGTAGGGGTCACTTTGACTACCTGACATCCATTCCTTCCCTCCTGTAACAGCTCCTTGATTTTCCTTGGGAAACTCGCTTTCCCACACGCTTACTGTGTTTCTAGTGGAACTGAGCTCTCCCCACCTTGAGGAGGGTTCTTCACCCAGACCTAGCTAACTGACCAGATTCACACTGATTACGGCCCAACTGAGTATCAGGCCCAGAACTTCAGCTGGAATTACAGGGAACAGGCCCTCTTTTCCCACAGGAGTGGTAAGTGGAATGGTGGTTTTAAAATATGTTCACAAACTCTTTGATATCAAAGAGTTACTAAGTCTTATACTTAGTAACACTGACCAATAGAACATGGCAGAAGTAACAGAATTCCAGAACCAGGTCATAAAAGGCACTGGGGCTTCCATCTCTCTCGCTCAGATCACTCACTCTGAGGGAAGACAACGTCCCTGTAAGGACACGGGGCTATGGAAAGGCCTACCAGGCAAGGAAATAAGGACTCCTACCAAGAGCCAGAGAGGAACTGAGGCCTCCAGTCATTAGCCATGTGAATAGCTGTCTTGGAATCAGATCCTCCAGTCCCAGTCAAGACTTTAGATGACTACAGCGCCATGTGAGTCCCTGAACCTTAATCACCTCACTAAGCCACTCCTGAATTCCTGACCCACAGAAACTGAGATAATAAATGTTTGACGTTTTAATCCATTAAACTTTGTGTTTTGTTATGCAGCAGCAGATAACTAACTTAAGTAGGTAGGATGGTGGGAACCTGAGAAAAAAGCCAACACAGAGGGAAACAGGGCAAACAGAAGGTATGCGAGGATGGAGGCTAATCAGAATCCCCTACACACCATTACCAAATCCTGAGGATCTCATTAAGCCCCTGGCTCCCTCTACTCCTGGTCTCCTGGACTTTCCCATACGAAGGCCAGTGGAATCCCTCCACAGGCTGAACCAGTTTTAATGGATTCCTGACACTTGAAGCCAAAAGCACTCCAATCAGGGCAACAAAGACCCAGAGAACAGGTAAAATGTCCCCAAAAATGTCCCCTTGCTACCAGGGTCATTTCCATGATTTCATATTTCCTACGGTGTATTTTCTCTTTAGCATACTCCATATTTTATGTATCTTATTATCTGCATCCTCCTGTAGAACTGAAGCTCCTTGAGGACAGGAATTCTGTTTTGTTGAGCGCTACGTCCTCGGCACCAGGACCATGCCTGGCACGCAGCAGACGCTCTCCAACTGCACCCTCACTGTGAAACTGCGATCAAAGAAGCGGTGCGGTCTGGTGGTGGCATTAGACAGACACCAGCAGCCGGTCCCTGGAGACGGGCACATCACACCAGCACCTCCGCTTTAAATCACGGGGTTTCTCGGAGAACCCCCGAGGAACTAACCTCAGGCGCCGCCCTGATAAGTAACTCATCAGTCTGCTCAAGGCAAACGCCCCCGGTCAGCGCTCGGCCGATCAGCTTGCGGGGGGTGGGCGCGCTCCCACAGCCCGGTGTCCTCTCCCTTCAGGAGGAGGATCCCCCCTACAGACGAGCCCTGGTCGCCGAGCGGGGCTTACTGCCAGGCTGACATGACAACGTCCTGACGCGAGGGCTGTGCTGCCCCCGGGGTGGGAAGTCTCCTACTGGGGGGTCCATCCAGTCTCCGGGGGAAGCCCAGGCCGCGGGCTCGGACCCGCCGACCCCCGGGGCTGAGCGGCCCCGGCTCCCTGCGCGGCCCCTAGCCCCCACGGCAGCACGGACACGCGTGGACTCAGTTCGGGGGAGGGAGGAGGGGCGTGGGCGGAGTCCTCGGGGCCGGGGCGTCCGGGGGGCGGGCCGCTGAGGTGGGGAGACGCGATCGGAAGGGAAGAGGGGGCCCGCGGCGGGCACGCGCGAGGAAGACAGCGCCGCGCTCACTCACCTGCCGCCGCGCCCTCTAGCCGGCGCTGCCGCCGAGCTCCTCGGCACCGCCCCCGAGCGTCACTTCCGGTCGCCCAGGGCGGGGGCGGAAGTGCGCGGGAGCGAGCCCCGCCCCGCGGCCGGCCTTGGTTGCTAAGCAACGCGCACCCCTTTGCTTGGGCCGCTGTTCTGGGTCCTGCGCGCCGGCTGGCGGACCTGGCCCGCACCTGTCCGCTCTGGGGTCCCCGGGACCGCGGGAGGGTGCGGTCGCCCCTGCCCAGCGCTGGCCTTGACAGTCCTATGGTTTTGAAGTCGAGTCTCCTGTGGCTTTATTCGCGTTCCACGATTATTAACGCGTCTGAGCATCTTCCATACGTTTATTGGCCAAGGCGTTTCCTCTTCTCTGAATGCCTTTTCTCGTCGTTGGTCCAGTTTTCTGTTGAATGGTTTGTCTCTTATTGTTTCCTAAGTTTTTATCAGTGACGTGTGTCGTGAACATCTCAGTTTGCGTCGTCTTTTCACTTCATGGTGCCTTTTGATGAACAAAAGTTTGTATTTTAATCTAGAAAATGAGTCAATCTTTTCTTTCATGGTTCATATTTCTTGTGTCTTGTTTAAGGATTCCTTCCCTACCCCAATTTACTCTCTCACTTTTTTTTCTAATGGTTTTAAAGTTTGATTTTAATATTTAAATCCTTAATTCAGTTTGGAATAGATTTAATGTGAGGTAAAGAGGTTATTTCATTTTCTTTTCCATTTGGATAACTAGTAGTCCTAGTGCCATTGATTGAGTTAGTCCCTCTTTTCCCCAGCGATGTGCAGTGTCACCTGCCATATTTTTTTTTAAAGATCGATACCTGAGCTGACCTCTGTTGCCAATATTCTTTTTAGTTTTTTTTATTTCTCCCCCAAAGCCCCCCAGTACATAGTTGTAGATTCTAGTTGTAGGTCCTTCTGGTTGTGCTATGTGGGATGCTGCCTCAGCATGGCTTGAGGAGTGGTGCTAGGTCCATGCCCAGGATCCAAACTGGTGAAACCCTGGGCCACCAAAGCAGAGCACACAACTTAACTAGTCAGCCACAGGGCCAGCCCCCACATCTGCCATATTTAAAAAAAAATTGTATATGCATGAATTTCTGGTGGTTTTTTAATGTTCAACTTTATTAATTTTATCCTAATGCTCACATGAGGTGTTCTGGATCAGATCAGTTTTTTTGTTTTTTTTTTAAGATTGGCCCTAAGCTAACATCTGTTGCCAATCTTTTTTTCTTCTTCTTCTCCTCAAAGCCCCCCAGTACATAGTTGTATATTCTAGTTGTAGGTTCTTCTAGCTGTGCTATGTGAGACACGGCCTCAGCATGGCTCGATGAGCGGTACTATGTCTGCACCCAGCATCTGAACCCGCGAAACCCTGGGGTGCAGTATCGTAGTGCACGATTTCTTAATAATTACCCCACAGTAATAATTCGCATGTTGAGTCCCTCACACCTACTCCCCATAGGCCTTACCCTGGGGCAGCACATAGAGAACTGATAGACATTTTTCCTGCCTGAGTGGCCCGACTCAACATTGGTGAGGGATGAGGAAAAATGACTGTTCTGTGTTTACAAAGGGGAAGAGGCAGCTGGCCTTCTGAAAGGGTCTCCTCACTGCTCCAGCCCTTTGATATGAAAATGAATCTAACCAGGGGCCAGGCAGCCCCAATGTCTCTTGTCTAACCTTTGACGTGTAAATATTGTGCCTAAAAAGATAACACTCCATTCTCCCCAGTCCCTAGGCACCTAATCCTGGCTGTAACCACTTGGCTCTCTGAGAGAGAGAGGGAAGCTATTACACTTTTGAATCAGAGCAATTAACTAGACAAATGGCTACAGGTCTAATTCTCACGGTATGTGAGGAGTCTGAGGTGACTAGGGCCCTTTCTGGGAGCTCTGGGGAATTGAAGGAAGTTCTATTTCCCCACAGCTTCTTTCTGGAATCTGTATTCTCTTCTGTTGTTCTCTCCAGCCATTCTCGTGCAGGTACACACAATCTCGGTTACAACATCCTTATAATAACTCATGATGTCCAGTTGGACAGATACCTCCACCTTATCCTTCTCTTGGAAAGCTTCAGCCATTCATCCTTCAGTAAAATTTTACAATCAGGCCAAGTTTCACAGAAGAACCTCATAGGGGTTTTTTAAAGAATTGCATTGAATCCACAAATCACTTTGCAGGAGAACTGACAAGATATTATCTTCTAGCCACTTAATTTAGGCCTTCTGCGATGTCTTACAGTAAGATTTTTATTTCCTGCGTACACGTCTTTTGAATCTTTTGTTCGATTTATTCCTAGGCATTTTGTGGTCTTCAATGCTTTCGAAAATGGTGTCTTCAGGGGCCAGCCCACTGGCTGGCATTCCGCTTCAGTGGCCTGGGGTTTTTGGGTTCAGATCCCCAGCACAGACCTAGCGCCACCCATCAAGCTACTCTATGGCGGCATCCCTCGTAAAATAGAGGAAGATTGCCACAGATGTTAGCTCAGCAACAATCTTCCTGAAGCAAAAAGAGGAAGACTGGCAGAGATGTTAGCTGAGGGCCAAACTTCCTCACCAAAAAAAAAAAAGAAAAAGAAAGAAAATAGTGTCTTTAAAAAATAAATTATATTTTCCATTCTTGGTATATAGAAATAGTGGATAGCCATCCATATATTATTTTTTAACCAGAAACTGTGCTAACCTCACTGTTTTTAATACTTTATTGGTGGATTCTTTTGAATTTTCTAGGAATATAATCATATCATCTGAAGAAAGACAATTTTGTTTTTTCCTCCTTGATCCTTGTGTCTTTAATTTCTCTTTCTTGCTATTCTGAGCTGACTGTTCAATAGAAGCAATAGTAGGCATCTTTGTCCTGTCCCTGATTTTAAAGGGAATACTTTCAAAAGTTGCCCATTTGCTCTAGGATTTTGATAGATATTCTTTAACAGGTTAGGAATGTTTCTTTCTATTCCTAATTTCCTAAGAGTTTTTATCATTGATGTGCATTGAATTTTAACTGCTTTTTCTGCATCTCTTGAGATGATTATGTGGTTTTTCTCCTTTAATCTTTTAATGTGGTAAATGCTGTTAGCTTTCTAATGACAAACCATCCTTGCATTCTTAGATTAAACCAATTTGCTGGTGGCCTATTATCATTTTACATAGTGCTAGATTTCATAGTGCTGACATTGTTTGGGATATTTGCCTCTATGTTTATGAGTGAAAAAAGATAATAATAGTTTATTTTACTCTCCTTGTCTGTTTTTGCTATCAATGTTATATTGGTCTCATAGAATGAATTGGGGAGCATTTAATCTTTTTCTATTTTTTGGAAAGGTTTGTATAAGATTGGAATAATCTGTTTCTTTAAAAGTTTGGTAGAAGTCACCAGTAAAACCATGTGGGCCTGATGCATTTTTGAGGAAGAATTTTAAAGTAAGATTTATTATTATCTTAATGTTAGTGCATAAAAAATAAGGTTAATTAGAGAAGGAGACAGAGGGAAACTTCAGATACTGAGGTGAAGATCTGGGCAGGCTCAAGGCTGTTAAAGATTGATGGCATAAGTCATTCTATTACCCCAAGATGTATGACATTCCTGATTTTTGACAATTCTCACTTGCTCTACTTAAAATGAAGCACAGTTACAACCTTTTGACTGTTGAGAAAAATGAAAATTTAGAGAAGGAGCAAAATAGAATTTTCCCTAGCATAAAGGGGTGTTGTTTTCCCTTTGTACTTTCCCATACATTGTAATATGTAAACTCAGAGCTTCATTTTATTAAGTATATATTAGTGTTTTGTTTGTTTTTTCACGGTCATGGTCTCCTCCTCCTCTGGGGCCTTCTTTGCCCTCCTCCTGGAGCTGCGGCCAGGCCCCTTTGAAAGGAGGGTGTGGGTCACTCCTGGCTGTGACTGCCTACCTGCCCCTGCTGAGGGTCAAAGTCGCTCCCCAGGCATCAAGGGGACCTGCAGGCCATTGTTTTCCTGCAGGTTCACATGCTTCAGAAATCACACAAACTGCTGCAAGGAGCCCAGGAAAGGTTTTCAATTACTCTTTTAACTTCCTTAATAGTTATATGACAACTATTATCAAATCAATTTTAGTCAGTTATTTTTCTAGGAATTAGTCCATTTAGCACAAGTTTTTGAATATAGTGACATACAGTTCACAGTGTTCTCTTAGTTTTTAATTTCTTCTCTCTCTGTAGTTACATTCCCATTTTATTCTTTATTTTGTGCCATTGCTCCCTTTTTTTTCTTTTGGTGAGGAGAGATTGGACCTGAGCTAACATCTGTTACCAATCTTCCTCTTTTTTTTTCCTTCCCAAAGCCCTTGTACGTAGTTGTATATCCTAGTTGTAAGTCATTCTAGTTCTTCTATGTGGGACACCACCACAACATGGCTTGATGAGTGGTGTGTAGGTCTGCACCCAGGATCGGAACTGGCGAACCCTGGGCTGCTAAAGTGGAGTACACGAATTTAACCACTCGGCCATGGGACTGGCCCCTCATCTCTCCCTTTTTTCCGTCAGTTTCACCAGAAGTTTGTCTCTTTTATTAATCTTTTCAAAGAACCACCTTTTGGCCCTGTTGATCTTTTCTATTGTGTGTTTATTTTCTATTACATTGGTTTTTGTCTTCTTTTTGTCTTCTCTTTCCTGCTTTATTTAGTCATAGTCTGTTTTCCTTTTCTAACTCAAGTTGAATGCTTATTAGGTCATTAAATCTTAGTCTTTAAAAAAATATTTTAAGCATTTAAGACTATGGATTGCCCTTTAAATACCATTTTTGGTGCAGCTCCCAAATTTGAATATATAGTATTTTCACTACCACTCATTTCTAAATATTTTTATTTTATTCAAAAGCTATTTATAGGGGGCTGGCCCCATGGTCGAGTGGTTAAGTTCGCGCGCTCTGCTTCAGCAGCCCAGTGTTTCGTTGGTTCGAATCCTGGGTATGGACATGGCGCCACTCATCAAGCCACGCTGAGGCAGCATCCCATGTACCACAACTAGAAGGACCCACAACTAAAATATACAACTACGTACTGGGGGGCTTTGGGGAGAAAAAGGAAAAAAAATAGAATCTTTTTAAAAAAAGCTATTTATATTTGTACTTTATAATCTCCAAATGTACAGGTATTTTTTAACTTACCTATTTATTATTGACTTCTAATTTAACTTACTTGTGGTAAAGATTGTGGGCTTTATGATGTGGAAATTAATAAGAGAAACCTCAACTAGATTGGAGTTGGGGGTGCCTGCAGGAGAGCTCTCATCCCCATCACACATGGTCAATTACACCAGACGGGAACAGACAGGACACTAGCAACTCCCACAGGAAGTACAACTACTTTGCTACTGAAGGAAGATTTCTCTCCCCACTTGGCAACAGCCCAGCCAATGAGAAACGCCCGTAGCTCAGCCAATCAGAAACACCACAGCTCAGCCAATCAGAAATGCCACAGCCCAGCCAATGAGAAACGCCTGTAGCTCAGCCAATCAGAAACACTGCAGCTCAGCCAATGAGAAGCCATCCCCACCCTGAACTGCTAATTTCCCCCAATGAACTTTCCTTTAGAACAGCCCCTCTCTCCTCCCCCTCTTCTCTATAAAAGCAGCTTCCATCCCTTGTTTTGTGGATTTGCCTATGGTTCACCATAGCATGCACATCCTGAGTTACAATTCTTTTTGCTATTCCTGAAGAAACTCATTTTGAGGATAAAATAGGCAAATTCACTTTTTAAGATGACAATGACACTGATTCTTTTAAATCTATTGACGTTTGCTTTATGTCCTTGTTATTGAACACAAACACAGGTTCTTTTACCCACTGCACGGGAGGGCCAAAAACTGGAAATGCCAGGCTTGCGGCAAGGAAAGAAGTTTATTATTGAAAGGCAGCCAGACAAGGAGATTAAAACTCAGATCCACCTCCTTGAAGGGAAAAGGGTAGAGGTTTTATCTGGGGTTTTAGGTAGGGGAGCGAGAGCATGTGCTGGGGATTTAGGTAGGAGAGAGGGAGCGTGTGGCCTTGCTGGTTGGTGCCTTCCCAGCAGCCTGCGTTTGGCCTTGAAGACTGAATTTCTTTTCCCTTGACTGTCTGGACTTCTCTGGTTAGTTTTCACCTTCAGCCTGCGTTTGGCCTTGTGAGGCTGAATCTTGACGTCTGGACCTTGACTTCCTGGAAAAGACAGCTCACTCATATACTAGAAGGGACAGAAAGACCTGGTTAGTTGTAAACAACAGTTGATTATGCTGAACATACATAGCTGCAGTTATCAAAGCTCATCTCAAAGTTTTTGCTCCAGGGAAGACTTTTTTGACTCCTTCATTCTCAGTGTCATCCTTGTTTCATGATTGATTTTTGAAAATGGCCTGTGTGCTTGAGAAAAATGTCTATTCTCTGATTGTTGGATGCAGAGTTCTATACATGTCCTTGTATCAAGCCTGTTAATTTGTTATTCAAATCTTTTATATCTTTACAGATTTTTGGGCTGTCTGATTAATACATTTTGAAAAGGGTATGTTGAAATCCTCTTTTATGATAGTGTGTTTGTTTTCTCTGTAGTTCTGTCATCTTGTGCTTTGCATAATTTGAGGCCATTTTATTAGGTGCATACATGTTTAGAATAGCTATATCTTCCTATGAACAAAACCTTTTTAAATACAGAGACTTCTCTTCTCTATTCTTAATAATATTATTTCCATTAAACCTTACACTGTAACTATATCAGGTTTGTTTATATTGTTGTTTGTCTACATATTTTTCAACACTTTTACATTCAACCTTTACATGTCTTTATAATTCACGTATATTGCTTCTGAATAGCGTAAAACTGAATTATCATAAAATCCTGATTTTCTCTTTTAACTGATAAATTTAATCTCTTTATAATTATTGTGATAATAATTTATTTGAATTTTTTTCTACCATATAATTTTTTAAATATACTTTTTCTTTTGGAATAATTTTAGAGTAAATTTGCAAAGACAGTACAAGAAGTTCCATGTCCCTTTCACTCAGTTTCCTCTAAAGCTGACATCTTACATTACTATGATACATTTGTCAAAATCAAGAAATTGGGGCCAGCCCCGTAGCCTAGTGGTTAAGTTCTATGTGCTACACTTTGGCAGCCCCCGTTTGGTTCCTGGGCTGGGATCTACGCTACTCATTTGTGGCCATGCTGTGACGACAACACTCATACAAAACAGAGGAAGATTGGCACAGCTGTTAGCTCAGGGGGAATCTCCCTCAGCAGAAAATAAAAACCAAAACACTAAGAAATTAACATTAGCACATTACTGTTAACTAAATCGCAGACTCTATTCAATTTCACCAGTTTTCCCACTAATGTTCTTTTTCTGTTCAAGGCTCCAGTCCAGGCTGCCACTTTGTATTTAGCCATATTATTTTAAATTTTTATTTACCCCACTTTTTCAATGCTTCTTTTGTGTTTTAGATTGATTACATTTGTTTATGTTCTTGGTCCGTTTTTTCCCATATGCCTGTTGGCGGTTTATATAATCCACTTATGTTTTTTAAGTGGTTACCCTTGAAATTTTACAATGTATATTTAGTTTAACAAAGTTAAATTTAAACAGTATCTTAATGAACCTCTGAAACAATACAAGGGCCACAGAACTCTTTAATTGTTCACCCTTCTTTTTTTTTTTTTTTTTTGAGTTAATGATAGGTTACAATCTTGTGAAATTTCAGTTGTACATTAATGTTTGTCAGTCATGTTGTAGGTGCACCACTTCACCCTTTGTGCCCACCCCCCACCCCCCCTTTCCCCTGGTAGCCACTAAACTGTTCTTAGTCCATAATTTTAAATTCCTCATACGAGTGGAGTCATACACAGATTATCCTTCTCTAGCTGGCTTATTTCACTTAACATAATTCCCTCAAGGTCCATCCATGTTATTGCAAATGGAATGATTTTGTTCTGTTTTGCAGCTGAGTAGTATTCCATTGTATATATGTACCACATCTTCTTTATCCATTCGTCTGTTGATGGGCACTTAGGTTGCTTCCATGTCTTGGCTATTGTAAATAATGCTGCAATGAACATTGGGGTGCATAGGACTTTTGGGATTGCTGACTTCAAGCTCTTTGTATAAATACCCAGTAGTGGGATGGCTGGATCGTATGGTAGTTCTATTTTTAATTTTTTGGGGAATCTCCATACTGTTTTCCATAGTGGCTGCACCAGTTTGCATTCCCACCACAGTGTATGAGGGTTCCTTTTTCTCCACAACCTCTCCAACATTTGTTACTATTAGTTGTAGATATTTTTGTCATTCTAATGGGTGTAAGATGATATCTTAGTGTAGTTTTGATTTTCATTTCCCTGACGATCAGCGATGATGAGCATCTTTTCATGTGCCTATTGGCCATCCGTATATCTTCTTTGGAGAAATGTCTGTTCATGTCTCCAGCCCATTTTTTGATTGGGTTGTTTGATTTTTTGTTGTTGAGTTTTGAGAGTTCTTTATATATTAAGGATATTAAGCCTTTGTCAGATATATGACTTGCAAATATTTTTTCCCAGTTAGTGGGTTGTTTTTTTGTTTCAATCCTGTTTTCATTTGCCTTGAAGAAGCTCTTTAGTCTAATGAAGTCCCATTTGTTTATTCTTTCTATTGTTTCCCTTCTCTGAGAAGGCATGGTGTCCGAAAAGATCCTTTTAATACTGATGTCAAAGAGTGTACTGCCTACGTTTTCTTCCAGAAGCCATATGGTTTCAGGTCTCACCTTTAGGTCTTTGATCCATTTTGAGTTTATTTTGGTGAATGGTGAAAAAGAATGGCCAGTTTTCATTCTTTTGCATGTGGCTTTCCAGTTTTCCCAGCACCATTTGTTGAAAAGACTTTCTTTTCTCCATTGTATGCCCTCAGCTCCTTTGTCAAAGATTAGCTATCCATAGATGTGTGGTTTTATTTCTGGGCTTTCAATTCTGTTCCATTGATCTGTGCACCTGTTTTTGTACCAGTACCATGCTGTTTTGATTACGGTAGCTTTGTAGTATGTTTTGAAGTCGGGGATTGTGATGCCTCCCGTTTTGTTCTTTTTTCTCAGGATTGCTTTAGAAATTCGGGGTCTTTTGTTGCCCCATATGAATTTTAGGATTCTTTGTTCTAATTCTGTAAAGAATGTCATTGGGATTCTGATTGGGATGGCATTGAATCTGTAGATTGCTTCAGGTAGAACGGACATTTTAACTATGTTTATTCTTCCAATGCATGTACATAGAATGTCTTTCCATCTCCTTATGTCGTCATCCAATTCTCTCAGAAAGGCCTTGTAATTTTCATTATATAGGTCTTTCACTTCCTTAGTTAAACTTACCCCGAGGTATTTTATTCTTTTTGTTGCGATTGTGAATGGTATTATGTTCTTGAGTTCTTTTTCTGAAAGTTCGTTATTGGAGTATAGAAATGCTACTGATTTATGCAAATTGATCTTGTACCCTGCAACTTTGCTGTAGTTGTTGATTACTTCTAAGAGTTTTCCAATGGATTCTTTGGGGTTTTCTATATATAAGATCATGTCGTCTGCAAACAGCGAGAGTTTCACTTCTTCCCTCCCTATTTGGATTCCTTTTATTCCTTTTTCTTGCCTGATTGCTCTGGCCAGGACCTCCAGTACTATGTTAAATAAGAGTGGTGATAGAGGGCATCCTTGTCTCGTTCCTGTTTTCAGGGGGATGGCGTTCAGTTTTTGCCCATTGAGTATGATGTTGGCTATGGGTTTGTCACATATGGCCTTTATTATGTTGAGGTAGTTTCCTTCTATGCCCATTTTGTTCAGAGTTTTTATCATAAATGGCTGTTGGATCTTGTCAAATGCCTTCTCTGCATCTATTGAGATGATCATGTCGTTTTTATTGCTCAGTTTGTTGATGTGGTGTATCACGTTGATTGATTTGCAGATGTTGAACCATCCCTGTGTCCCTGGTATGAATCCCACCTGATCATGATGTATGATCCTTTTGATGAATTGCTGAATTCTCGTTGCCAAAATTTTGTTTAGAACTTTTGCATCTATCTTCATCAGTGATATTGGCCTGTAGTTCTCTTTTTTCATAGTGTCCTTGTCAGGTTTTGGTATCAGCGTGATGTTGGCCTCATAGAATGTGTTAGGAAGTGTTCCATCTTCCCTAATTTTTTGGAATAGCTTGAAAAGGATAGGTATTAAATCCTCTCTGAAAGTTTGGTAGAATTCCCCAGGAAAGCCATCCAGTCCTGGGGTTTTATTCTTTGGGATGTTTTTGATTGCTGTTTCAATCTCTTTCCTTGTGATTGGCCTGTTCAAATTGTCTGCCTCTTCTTGAGTGACCTTTGGGAGATTGTAGGAGTCCAAGAATATTTATCCGTTTCTTCTAGGTTATCCATTCTGTTGGCATATAGTTTTTCATAGTATTCTCTTATAATCCGTTGTATTTCTGCAGAGTCTGTTGCTATTTCTCCTCTTTCATCTCTGATTTTGTTTATTTGAGCTTTCTCCCTTTTTTTTCATTGTAAGTCTGGTTAGTGGTTTGTCAATTTTATTTATCTTCTCAAAAAACCAGCTCTTTGTTTCATTGATCCTTTCTACTGCCTTTTTCATATCAATAGTATTTATTTCTGCTCTGATTTTTATTATTTCTCTCCTTCTGCTGACTTTGGGCTTTATTTGTTCTTTTTTCTCTAGTTCAGTTAGGTGTAGTTTAAGATTGCTTATTTGGGATTTTTCTTGTTTGTTAAGCTGTGCCTGTATTGAGATGAATTTTCCTCTTAATACAGCTTTTGCTGTATCCCATATGAGTTGGTATGGCATGCTATCATTTTCATTTGTTTCCAGGTATTTTTTAATTTCTTCTTTAATTTCTTCAATGATCCATTGCTTGTTCAGTAGTGTGTTGTTTAGTCTCCACATCTTTGTGCTTTTCTCAGCTTTTTTCTTGTAATTAATTTCTAGCCTTATAGCACTGTGATCGGAGAAGATGCTTGATGTTATTTCAATTTTTTTAAATTTGTAGAGGCTTGCCTTGTTTCCCAACATATGGTCTATCTTTGAGAATGTTCCATGTGCACTTGAGAAGAATGTGTATTCAGCTCTTTTAGGGTGAAATGATCTATATATGTCTATTTAATTGTTCACCCTTCTAACTTGCTATTGTTGTTCAGTATTTTATCAGTCTTTTTTTAAACTCCACAAACTAATTTATTCTTATTTTATACAGTCTTTGTCTCCAATTTTACATGTTCACCATTTTTTCCCTGTTTCACTCACCATTCCTTCTTACATCTCAGACTGTCTTTTGAGGTAATTTTCTTTCTGAATGACATCCTTTATAAATTCCTTTAGTGCAGGTCTCACTGTCTTAGCTTTGGTTCCCCAGAAAGCAGAACCTGACCGAGAAGCTTTTGTGCTGCTGCTGTGGGCTTGGCAAGCCGAGGAGTTGAGGGCAAGATATCTTGGACTCTCAAGGTCTGGTTGTAGTGCTCCTTTATTCAGAGAATAGCATGGGGACAGGACCCATGGGCAGTGAAGAGCTGCAATGTGTTGAGGGTAGGGCTAAATTTATAAGGCGTAGCCGTGTGAGTTATTTTTTACAAGACAAAGGAAAGATGACGTAAAAAAGTTGTTAAAATGGTGTCACTGCAGGTGGGGTCTGGTTCTCGTGTGGTCGTATAACTTTAGACACAAATAAGGTCAGGATGTCCTGTACATCCCAGAGGGTGATACAGATCAGCACGTGGGCCAGAATGCCTTGGGCTTCTCTCCTTGGGGCAGCCTTGATCCTAATCACTGCTACTCTACTGAAGGGCCTCAGTCCCAGGGAATTAGGAAAGGGAGTATTGACACAAATAATCCGTAACCAACTATAAGTGAAAATTTGGATGAGTTTATTCTGAGCCAAAATGTGAGGCTCATAGCCCAGGGCCTTCCTTCCCCAAGGAAGGACAGGCACCAAAGAAGTAGGCTGTACAGAGTGGTTATATACCCTCAAAGAAGATGTTTTACATATGATTGAAATGCCCCTTTTACAGTTGTCACGAGACTGCTCTGTCAGCCCAGTGATTGATGGACACAGCAGGCAGTAGGTGTGCTGTCTTGGTGGACACAGCAGGTCTGTTGTCTTGAGCTGGGTGGTCACAGGTGAGCACAGCAATCAATTCCTAGCCTAAGGAAAGATGCTCATCCTTAAGGAAATGCCAATGTGGAGGAAGTTGCACCTTTATCTTAAGGGCATTTGTTCTTGTCTTTGGGACATAGCAAATGTTTAAAGCAGATATACAATGCATGCTCAATGGCCACATCAGGCCCTTTTGGAAAAACAAAGTCAGGCTGAATTAGGCTCACACCAGATGGCTTCCTCATATACTGCAATATATCCTATTGCTTGCCATTTCTGTTTGTCAGGAGCAAAGGGAGTGAGGCATGGAAGGAGGAGAGCACAAACAAGGGTGAGTTAATGAGCTGGGCACTGTTTGGTATCAGGGACTCTGGACTGCTTGCTTTCCTAAGTCTGTCTTTGCCAGAGGATATGGACATTGGAGGGAAATAGTTCGGCGTGGCAACGGCTTCTCATAGGCTGGGCTGTTGCCACGTTTGGGAGAGAACTCTTCCTTCAGTAGTTAAGGAGTGGCACTTCCTGTCCAAGATGCAAGCGGCCGACTCTTCCTGTCTGGTATAACTGACACGTGTGATGGGGGTGAGAGCGCCCCCTACAGTCCTTCCTGACTCCAATTTAGTTAAGGTTTCTGTTAATTTCCACACCCCGTAGACTTAACTCCTCTGTGCTTCTGGGTTGCACCTGTGAGTTTACATCAGGCCTTGGTGACAACCGGGAAGCCCCTGGGTGGGGCAAGAAGCACAAATTGCACAAGGCGGTCACTGAGATCAATGGTGAGGTGTCACTACTGCTTCGCACCCTTAACTCCTAAGCCTTTGTATTTTAGCTGTTGGCGACTGTGGTCAGTAGTCTCCAAATATGGCTGCTGAAAGTTCCTCTCATCGTTGTACACAAGCTGCTCCTCACATTGAGAGGCAGCATCTGTTTCCCGTCCCCTTGAGTCTGCACTGGCTTTTTGACTTGCTTTGACCAATAGATAATGAAAGAACTAAAGTTTGGGGTCTGAGCCTAGGCCTTAAAAGAACTGACAGCTTCTACTCCCTCCCATACTATGAAGCAGCTTGGGCTAGACTTCTTGATGTCATACTCTTGTGTACGGAGAGAGAGGCCACATAGAGGACCACAGAGGAGCCAGGCATGTCAGTGAAGCCTTCTTGGAACTTCGCTCGGCCCAGTTTCATACAAGCAATCTTGTGAACCCAGCCAACACCACCTAGAGCAGAAGAGGCCACATCCCAGTGTGGGGGATCAGAATTGGCCACCCCAAAATGTGTCTCTTTGCCTTGATTATTATTATTATTTTTTAAAGATTTTATTTTTCCTTTTTCTCCCAAAGGCCGCCGGCATATAGTTGTGTATTTTTAGTTGTGGGTCCCTCTAGCTGTGGCATGTGGGACGCCACCTCAGCCATGTCCACGCCCAGGATTTGAACCAGCGAAATCCTGGGCAGCCAAAGCAGAGTGCGAGAACTTAACCACTTGGCCACGGGGGGCCACGGGGCCGGCCCCTACCTTGATTATTTTTAAGAACAAAAGACTCTGAAAGAAGCTTTCATCTCCCCCTCTAACTGCCTAAAAGAAATTTAAGGTAAAAGGCCTGGCCCCAGGACAGGCCATCACCATAGATAACTCTGGGTATTCGTAGACTGTCAGGGTCCTTCTAAGCCAATTCTTATCTACCAAACATTTGCTTTTCCTTCTCCGTGTGAATTGCCTTCCTCCCCTTTGAAGTCCCAAACCACTACCCCCAACACCCACCTTTGTCTTCAGCTGAAGATGGAATGTAAGGGAACAGCCTCTGCCATTTTGGCGAGTTACTCAGTTTTCCTGAGTTTCTCCTGTGTATACATCCTATTAAGATTTGTTTGACTTTCTCCTGTTATTCTGTCTCATGTTAGCTTAATTTGTAGACCAGCCAGAAGGATGTAGAACGGGTAAAAGAATTCTCTTCCTCCACTACACCAGCTAAGCCCTGAGTGAATTCCACAGAATCATGAGAAATAATAAATCATTTTTGTTTTACACCATTGAGTGTTTTGTTTCATTTCATTTTATTTTTTGCTGAAGAAGATTAGCCCTGAGCTAACATCTGTTGCCAATCGTCCTTCACTTTATATGTGGGTCGCTGTCACCACATGGCTGACAAGTGGTGTTGGTCCGTGCCTGGGATCCAAATCTGGGAACCCAGGCTGCCAAAGCAGAGTGTGCTGCTGGCCACTCTGCTGGCCATGGGGCTGGCCCCACACCATTGAGGTTTTTGTTTTTTTTTAAGATTTTATTTTTTTCCTTTTTCTCCCCAAATCCTCCTGGTACATAGTTGTATATTCTTTGTTGTGGGTCCTTCTAGTTGTGGCATGTGGGACGCTGCCTCAGCGTGGTTTGATGAGCAGTGCCATGTCCGCACCCAGGATTTGAACCAATGAAACACTGGGCCGCCTGCAGCAGAGCACACGAACTTAACCACTCGACCACAGGGCCAGCCCCAATACACACCATTGAGTTTTTAAGTGGCTTACTTACATAGAAATAGATAACTGACATGATTTACCATAAAATGGATCTCTTGGTATGAGGCAGTGTTGTGCAGAATCCCATGTCAGTGAATCAGGCACTCTGCAAGCCTTTCCATGTGTGTTTTGGTGTGGAAGCATTGTATTCAGGAAAAGCAAATACACATCTTGGATATGGTGACAGTTCAGTAAGGATGAATCACTGTCCCCCTAGAGTATAAAGGATCCAATGTAGTCAACCAACCTTCCAGTGGCTGGCTGCTCTACTCACAAGAGAGTACCATAGCAAGGATTCATCGTCAGTCTCTGATGTGGCTAGGGCTGGACAGCCTTGTGTATGGCAGACTACGAGCTCACAGAGGGACTACCACGAAGTAATAATGACAGAACCTAACATTAATTCCATGCTTGATTTAACTTTCACAAAAGCCATATGACAGGCACCGTTAGAATCCTCATTTCACGGAGCCTGAGAGTATCTAAAATGTTCACGGTTTCATGATCAGCATGAAAACATACAGGACTTATTTTCTTGTTTTGGATTGTCTATATTTATTTCATTTTATTGCAGTTTAGCCTCAGTAAAGCACATGAATAAAATCAGGGTTGGGACTTTGGCTCCGCCCTTTGGACAACTTGGTTGGACCACTGGAGCCTCAGTCTCTTCCAGAGCCCAATTCCGCAGCCCATCTCGCCTCAGAAACTACATTTCCCAGCAGGCCAAGCGCCGGCGCCGACGCACTTCCTCCCGGCGTCCCCCGCGGCGGGAAGGAGCCGAGCGAACTCGAGGCCGACGCGACCAGCCTTCGTCGTTGCCGCCGCCGCTGCCGCTGCCGCGCTGAGAGAAGCCGCCGCGGCCGTCCCTGCCGCCCCCGCCGGCCACCATGTCCGCTCAGGCGCAGATGCGGGCCCTGCTGGACCAGCTCATGGGCACGGCCCGGGACGGTGAGTCGGGGCGGCCGGCCAGGCGAGGGGCCGGGTGGGAGTGAGGCGAGGCCGCCGGGCGGCCTGAGGCGGGGGCCGCGAGCGTCTGCGCCTGCGCCGGCGCCCCCTCCCCCGCGCGCCGACCGCAGGCGCCGGGCCTTTGTCTGGGCCGGCTCGCCTCGCGGGCGGCCGCGCGGGTGCTCCCGGGGCGGCGGGCTCCTCCCCGCGCCCGCGGCCGCGGCCCTTCGCGGGCCTGCGCCGATCCGCGCCGGGGAGTCGGCGGGCGCCGCGGCCGCGCGGGCTCGGACGCCGGCGGCGGGGGGTGGCGCGCCTCCGGGGTTCCTCGGGGGAGCCGCTGCGCCCGCGGGAGGCGACCGGGCCTCGAGACCCCGGCCGCTCCTGCTCGGGCCTCGCGCGGGGAGCCTCGGTGCTTTTCTGACGTGGGTTCCCGCCCGGTGCTTTTCCTGTCCCCCTAGCGCACAGGAGGCCCCTGTTAGCCAGCGCTTGGCAGGCGTTAGGTAGGTCGTGCTGTAGGCAGGAGCGCCGGATCGCGGTGTTGTCTCGGGAGGACGCTGTTGCATCCTTGCAGAGCTAGACACCTGCTGTGGTTTGTGTTTTCTTTTCTACCGAAGTGATGAAGTTGAAAGTCCACACTGGCACAATCGTAGGGCTGTGCAATCCTTTGCACTTCATTTCATAGGTGAATAAGTGCTTTTTAGCGTTCTTTGTATATTGAGTTGCTTTTGAATTGCTTCCCATATTTTTATTTCATACAAACTGAACAATTGTGGCCCCTCTATTTTATTTATAAAGGTTCAGTGTATCTTTGCCTGCCTACATCAATCTGCAAGGGAGTTGCAGAAAAGCCTCATGTTCATCGAGCCGTGAGTCACAACCAATTTCTAAGCTGTTATAACAAAAAAGTGTTTGCTTTTTTTCACAAGTAACTTTAAAAGTGTAGTTTAGAAAGAAAAACATTTTCCATAAAAAAAGACACTACATTAATCCTGGATGCTTGCGAATCCTAAAATATATTCCTCCTTTAGTATTACACAGCTCTGTGTTGTATGCACAGATTAGCTTTAAAATTTGTCACATTCCACTTTGCCTTTACTTTTATGTATCATTCCCCTGACTTCCTTACTGCAGGTTGGGCAAGAAAACTTTTCCTTTAAAACTTTTCAACAGCGGGCATAAAATTCTGCAGCTGAGGTCTTGAAGAATGCAGATGGGTACAGTATGTGTTGGAACTCACAGTGTGTATTGACTAACCTAGTTCCTTTCTGCTTTTTTTTGGTATTGTCTTGTTTAAAGTGACTCCCAGGTGCCAACTCTTTTTTAAGGGTGGGGGTGAAAGAGGGATAGGTAGCCCAGGTCTAGATTATTTATCAGTCAGCGGTAGAGTTTGAAAGCTTCTTCACGTAATTTTGGGCAAAATACTGCCTGCACGTTTGTCCATGGCAAAACGATCAGATTAATAAGTAGCTCTTGGTGGTGGAAACTACCAGCTATAAGTCATACGTGGTGATTCATGGCCCTCTGATAGCATGAGTTTTGGTAGCTCATTGCCCACATGTATGTGGGGGGCTAATGGCCTTTTGGTGCTCAGCATTTTACTTCTGACTTCTTGACTTCTTTGGCACAATGATGGAGTCAGATCTCATTAAGTGTGATTCTTCATGACATATTTAGCATCAGAAAACATCTGTGTTCCGCTCCAGTCGTAAATATCTTTAGGTCAGCTTTTCAGTGTATTTGCTAGTCTGCAAATCATCCAGGTGAAGTGTTGTACCACAGATGCTTTTGTGCTTAAGGTGATAATACTGTCTTATTTAAAACAACAAATGAATTTCAGGAGACGAAACCAGACAGAGGGTCAAGTTTACAGATGACCGTGTCTGCAAGAGTCACCTCCTGGACTGCTGCCCCCATGACATCCTGGCTGGGACGGTAGGTGCATTGGGGGTTGGGGGCTGCCGTAGACACTCAGACACGGGTGCTGTGTAGACGGTGAAGGTTTTTCAGGTTGAGTTCTGTCTTCCTTTACCAGGCAGAAATCACCTCCTGCCCTTCAAGTTATAGATTCTGTTAGTTGGGTAGAATTTTATATAGTGGAATATATTTTACTGCTGTAAAATTTTATCTAAAGCGGTCAGGTTTTTGTAGTCATTTATTCTGAGATATTCACAACTAACTGATACAAGTCTCATTTGGCTGTAGCAAAAAGTGCTTCGGGTCAGCGTATAGTTCTTTGAAGGTTCTGGGTTGGTTGGTTTGTTTTCAAGTTAAACGTATGCTAGACTTTTGGTCTAACCAGGTACATTTCTTTCTCAAATCTAGGTTTTTAAAAAATCAGTTGGGAATAACATTAATTTTTTAGTTTTGTGTTATGCTACCCTTTCAAGAAATCACCACAAGATCCAATGAATACAGACCCTTAAAATTTTAGGTTAGCTTCAGATGAGCCAAACAGATAAATCCTAGTTTTGCAGAATGTGCGTTTCATCAAAATTAGATAGGATTTAAGAAGACTAAAGAGTGGAGGATTATCTGCCATGCTTCAGCTACTTTAGAAAAGGAGTCCTTTAAACACCACCATTTTAAGATTTTACAGCTACCTCCCGGGATATAGAACTGCTGAGGGTCAGATGTGTGTGTACTTGGGAGTATTTTCATGATTAGTTGTTGCCTTTGTTATTGCCGTGTTGGGGGAGCAGCCTCTGGGAGAGTGCTTAGATGTGTTAAATTGTCTCAGGCTGGCTCTTCTGACAGCGCATAGGAGATGATCGCCAAACCTCGTACCTCTGCTGCCTGAGGTTTTACCTGCAGTTTGACCTGTGTGGGAAAAGGTTGTAACGGCTGTTTGCTGCAGGTAGTTGCGGGTACCCTCAGTGTGCGTTAACGGCTCCCACTAGTCGAAAGCACTTCAGTTGGCGGGTACTCCAGTAGGAGGCATCGGAACCAGGAATTGTTGATAGGGCTTAGTGGAAGAAGTCAGAGGGAGCAGAGAGACGTGACACAGACTGAAACATTCAACCGTGTTTTTCTTAGTCCCTCTGTAGTGTTGTTCCAGAATGCTGGGGAGAAAATACCCACAATGAGGGCGTTTCGACATGTTTATTGTGTTAGGTATAGGTTAATTCACCAAATACTCATTGGACACCTCCTCTGTGCCAGGCACTGGAGATATGGTGTCAGTAAGACATAATCTTTAGTCTCGTCTAACGAGAAGAGGACAGACAATAAATAAACAACGGATAGATAGTGGACTGTTTTAGATTGGGTGATAAGGAAAGGCTCTCGAGGACCTTGGAGCAGAGACCTGAAGGGTGAGAAAGAACACTTGTGCAGTTTAGGATATGCTGCTCTCGGTGGAGGATGGAGCTGAAGGACAGCAGGAATGCCACTGGCGTGAGTGAGGGGGAGAGGGAGGCAGAGGCTCTGGAATCAAATGAGTGATGAAAAGCCACAGACTGAACAGGGTCGCTCCCGGGTGGGGTTGGGCAGGAGCAACTCAGCAAAGGAAGTCTGAGAAGGAGCGATCTGAGGAAGAGAAGGAAACCCCGGACACCCGCGTTCAGGTGGAGATGCAAATGAACAAGTGTTGGGGCTGCTGAGGGTCGATTGTGGCGAGGATTGAAATTTGGTTGGAGATTTCTGTAAAGGGTGAGCCTGACTGGTGTGGGCTACATGAGAGTAGTGTTTTGTGTTAAATTGAAATGGAATGGGTATGTTCTTTAGAATATAGCAGCAGGATGAAAGTGATTATAACTGTCAGCTTGCGAAGGCCTGCGCCAGGCCCGAGTGTTTGCTAAAATCATCCTCTGTCATTTGTAGGCGTGAGGCAAGGAGGAATGGAAGTAGTAATTTTATTGAGGCTTAATGGGAAAATGTAGTATTGATTGGTGAATTTGGAAGAATAAGGTGGCTGGAGGGAAGGTAGTGTAACTTGTCTCAGTGGAAGATCTTTGTTTTCCAAAGGTTCTGGAAGGAGTCTTCAGTGCTCTTCCCTGTCAGCAGTGTGAGGCCACTAGAGGGTAGAGGACACAGGTGTGTGGCAGCGAAAGTCCTGATGCACTGGATTTAACAGCCGCCTGGAAGACTTTGAAAGGACGTAATGAATGTGGTATTTCAGCTCTGCTTGGTGTTTAGCTGTGAGGGGAAATGGCCAGTACTTCCCTGCCTCCTTGGCAAAGCTGACAAGGTACATCCAGCGGGACCATGGAACCCAGTCCTGTCCCTCACTTGCTTACCAGTGGCTGCTTGAGAGCTTTCACGCAAAGGAAGACAGTGGTGAATCTTGCGTCGCATGTGGTTCCCTAATTTCAAAACTGTCTTGGCAGTTGGAGTTTTTAGGGTGGAAATTGATTTGCACTTAAGATCTTAGGACTGAAGGTTCTAGTGCTTGTTTTTCCTGGTAGTTTTTCTTTGAGCAGTAGCGTTCAGTAACATTTAAGTATTTCTGATAGCTACCATTCAGTTTTTGGCTATCGTGCTTAGTTTCATTTGTGGAAGTTATATATTTTGAAGAACTGTATTTGGTACTTAAAAGAGTGAATGAAGCAAAAGTTGTCAGCTTTACAGGGACAGTGATTCTAGTTGAAACTTTGGCTTCTAGAACCACTGTTGCTCTACCTCTAGATCCCCCACGCAACCAAATACATGAGGGACTACGACTGCAGAGTGAGAAGAGTGAAGGAGAGGAGAGTTTTAGCATTCAAATACGAAAGTCAGTCTTTGGTCAACATGAAGGTGAACTCCACACTCGGTGGCCCACTGTTGGCTTTCACTGCTGATACTGAAGGCTATTTTGTCAGTGAGCCAGGCACGCACCTTCTGTGAGACTAGGGCCCATGAGTCAGGCACTGCCAGCCTCTCTCATTTGCCTGAAGTGTTAAGGATTTTATAATCTATGAAGTTTTTGATCCATGAAGTTTTGAACACAGTTGTAGTTTGAGCTTAAAGGAGTTCCTGGACTCCATCATTCTGCTTCCTAGTTTTTTTTGTTTTTTTTTTTGTTTCATTTTAAACATCTTTGGGGAGGGGGAGGAGAAGGACAAATGAGATAAAGGCATGAGCTAAACATCCAACAAGCCCCATTCCTCGTTCTCTGTAGCTGGCACCATTAGTCGGAAAGTCACTCGTTTGCTGTGATGGTCATGATATACTTGAATGCATAGATCTTTAAGGATCTCCTTATTCATTTGGCCAGGTCTGTAGTAGGTGCTTTTTTGTTTTCTTGGAATAATTCATCAGTGCTTCCTGAGAGGCTCAAACAGGATCACTGGCCAGATTCCCAAGAGAAACTTCACTTTTGGCCTGTATCTCAGGTAAAGTGTTCTTGTATATAAATTGAAAAGGATGTGAAGATAAGAACCAAGGCCAGTTAAAATATGCCACCATGCCTGAAATTGTGTGGTAACACCTATGATAGGTGGCACCTTCTTTCGAAAGTTCCTTAGTGATTCGCAAAAGATGTTATCTGTGTTCTATAATAAAGATCCCAATAAAAATAGACCCAAGGATGTAAAACCGAGTCCTCTTAGCCATGGATAAACCTATGTAACAATATAAACAGATGGAAGTGCTAATGTGAAGACCAACATTCCATGCATGACCTGCTGAAATACAGGCTCCTTTACCTTAAGGCAAACTGTGGTGACTTTAAACTGAAGAGAATTAAGGTAAAACGCAGATGATAGTTTACTGAGTTCTTCATCTTGAAACGTTCAAACATGCAGTACACAAATACACAACAGCTGTACATCATTGGGAGTTCATCCAGTAGTATGTGCCTGGCACTATGCTGTGCGCTAGAGAAAAGACAGTCCAAGCTGTCAGTGTTTTACATAGTTCTGGAGGCTAGGAAGTCCAAAATCACAGCGCTGGCCGATTTGGTTCTTTGTGAGGGCCTCTTCTTGGCTTACAGATGGCTACTTTCTTGCTGTATCTTCACATGGTGGAGAAAATGTACTTTTGTCCGATAGCTTGGACTTCAGGGGTGTCTCCTTGAGATGTTGGGTTTTGTTGACTTACACCCTCTGGTTTGATGGCATGATCCTCAGCATTCACACTTCCCTGTTGCTGGTTAGATGGCCAGAGGCGGGAAGTGCCTGCACAGTCCTGTACTCAGGATTTAGATGAGAAGTATGCAGTGTTGTCCCATTGTTCTGCGTGTGCTTACAACATGTAATAGCACATCAACTAATCTTACTGGTAACAGATCATTGGTTTCAGTAAAAGAGCCTTTTGTTCTCAAATGGGGCAACTGAGTGGCCCAATTCTATGTCCCCAATTATATATCCAGGGTCATTTACTAGGTTGGAACATTTGAAGGATTAGTTTGGCCCTGAATCAGCCTATTCTGGTTTAGTCCTTTTGGTATACAAAGAGCTACACAAAGCCAAGTGTTAGGTTGTGTTGTAATTGCCAAAACCTGATTTCTGTCTGCTCTTTCCTTTGCCTTTTCTTGTCTCTGCAACCTAGGCCTTGAGCATCTTGATTAGTCAAGATTGTAAGAAGGAATGCCTAGGAACTTGTTGCTGTCGGTGATACTCTTGTTTTCTGGCCTTTTCCTTGCCACTCTCCCTTTCCTCCGGCTGCTATTCACTGAATACATGTTTATTTTGTGACTGATGTAAAAATACAACTGGCAAAAGCTAATTAATGTGGTTTTCATTATTAGTCCAATTATCTCAGGAAAGTGTGCATGCTGAGGATCATGCTATCAAGCCAGAGAGTGTAAATTAACAAAACACAGCATCTCAATATCATATAATCGTGGTGGTTAAAAAAAAAAAAGGCTTCTCAGCTTTATACTGTTTCTTAATTTTCTTGTAATTTAGTATTCAAAAAAAATTATTTATTTTGGTGACAGTTGAACATCAGGTCATATGCTTTCTACAGTGGGTAAGACATTCATGTGTAAATACTTCTTTCTTTTTCACAGCGCATGGATTTAGGAGAATGTACCAAAATCCACGACTTGGCCCTCCGAGCGGATTATGAGATTGCAAGTAAAGAAAGGGACCTGTTTTTTGAATTGGATGTAAGTTTTATTTGATGTTAATTCGTCCCTGCTGTGAAGAATATTGAACTAACAAGCTTAGTGTAACATTTGTAAGTTATAAAGCAAAATAATAAAATAGTTGTTATTCCACCAGTCTAGCTTGAGAGCTAGAACATGGCCAGTACCATTTTGTGTCTTCCTCAGTGTCTACCACCCCAATACTAATCTGCATTTTGTATCATTTTGTTTAAAAAATATATTTTTTAGATATTCTTATGATTCGAACATTGTTTCTTCTTGCCTATTTTTAAGCCTTATAAAAATGATTTCATAGTGTAGATAAGTCTTTAACTTTATTTTTTCATTCAATATTGTTTCTGTTTACCCATTTTGTTGGGTATGGTTTGTTGGTTTTCACTGGTGCTTAAGTATTTCCCAAACTATGCGTTCTTTATTCATAGACCATTGAGTTGATTCTAGATTTTTGCTATCATGAATAATAATATGAATATTCTTGAATATCTTTTTGGTGCACATGTGCAAGGATTTATCCAGGGTTTATTCCTAGGAAAGGAGTTGTTGATTTGTAGGGGATATATGTGTTGTGTCCTTGCAAGATAGTTCTGTAGTGTCTTTTTCTTTTTTCTATCATTTGATAAAGTGGCTATATCAATTTACACCCCCAATAGCATCCTCACCAATACTTGGTATTATCAAACAATTAAAGTTTTGCAATTTAGTGGTTATAAAATGGCATTTTGCAACTTTTCTTTCATTATTGCCTTCCCAAGGAGCCTTTTTTAGATCTTTTTTCTTAATTCGTCCCCTTCCCTTCCATGAGATTTGGATACACAGATACCCAGCGTGTTGGTTTATATACTGTCATCTTTTCTAGGCCACAAACCATTGTAATATCTAAGATTTTTTTCACCCTTTAAGACTACTTTTCATCCCTGTCCCCACTGAGAATGCATGATTTAGAGTCACTCTGTTGTAATTTTTTCTTTTCCCTAATCCTCCGTCACCACTATGACCACAAGCTCAGTGGAGGGGTTTGATGCCATTCAGGCTTCTGGGTGAAGACTGGGAAGGGACCGAGTTTGGTGTGAGGAAGCCAGAGAAGAAACCCAAGGAAAGGCAGTTTTTCCTCCCAGAGAGCATTTTAGAGGATATATTGTAGCCAGAGTAGATTCTCTTTAAATCAGTAGTCTTAAAAAGTGATTAGAATTAGCAGTTCTTTTTCAAATACGTTATTTAACAATAGTGTGCTCTGGTGTTGAGTCTTCGAATCAATTAAAAATGCCTTTAGCAACAGCTCAACTAACAGATGGGGCTTGGAAGTAGAAGTTTTCTGTACTGTGAGTTTTAATTCTTCAGTAACCTGAAAATGCTTATGTAAAGTGGCCATTACTTTGGGATATCAGGTTTCAGAAACTGATACACAGATATATAGGTTGGAATCTCAGTTTTAGTAATGAAGTTTTTTGGATCACTTATCTTAGCATTTCTGCTAAATCAGAATGTCAGTTTACTTTTTAAATAGCCTGATTAATGCTAGAGAATAGATTAATAGAAGACACTGAGACTACAGAAAAAGACTGAAATATATACAGTAATTTGGCGTATTATGAAGGGTGTGTGTTCAGCCAGTGTAGAGAAGATAGAATTTTTTAATGAATAGTCTTGAAAACCATGGTGTAGCCAGTGGGAAAAATACCAAGTTGGATCCCCAAAATGAATTTTGTTTTGTCATCTTGAGATGTTATGAAGCTTAGACGCTTATGAGAGAAAGATGGATACGTTTGTCTATGTAAAAACTTAAAATATTAGCGTATCAAAAATTTCCGCTCATAAAATAATAAATTGAGGCAAAGTATTTACAGTATATGTGGTGATAGGCTAGTTTCCTTTATATATAAAATTCATCATGATTGACAAGAACAGTATCAGTAGCTCAATAGAAAATGGGCAAAAGACAAAAAAAGACATTTCCTAGCAGGCATCTAATTCTGTGGTAGGTGCTCACCCTCAGTCAGAACCAGAGAGATGGAGAGTTGAGTAACCTGAGTACAGCTCCTGGATAGTTCAGCATCTCAAGATGTGAAATCATAGTCCAGCAGTGCAACTTCTAAGAGTGTATCTTACTGATACACCTGCGTAGGTACAAAGATAAATTGCTCCAGAATATTCCTACAGCATTATAGCTGAAGAAAGCAGGAACCAAGGAGACTTCCTCAGTAAGGGACTGGAAAAATCATAGCTATGCTTTACAGTGGGGTGGTGTATGGCCGTGAACGAGGATTGAGGTCGTTCAGTGTATGTTGATGTGAGATTATCTCCAGGATACATTAAGGACAAGCAAAGTGTAGTTATGATGCTTCCATAGTGTGTTTTTAAAAAGGGAGGGTGTTTTACACTTGCTGATGTGCTTAGAGTAGTTTTTGAGGAACCGAAAAGATTGTGAACACTCTTGTCTTGGTTTGAGGGCTAGAGCAGGTCAAGAGATCTTTTTGTACTTTGTGAAAATTTACCATATGCAGGAATTACTTTTTCAGTTAAAAAAGTAACTACCCCTTTCCCCAACTCCTTAAAATTTTTAACCTTACAGATGGGTCATATTAAAATGTTTGCTAACCGGTGCTATAAACACATGGAAGAGGTCCTCCTGCCCTGAAGAGTGAAGGGTAACCTGGAACAGCCGTGTTTGTAGGAGGGCAGTCTGTCAGGCACTGTTGGCATGTCAAATGCATATATATACTTAGTCCAGAACTCCTGCTGCTGGGAATATATCCTAGGGAAGTGAAAATGAGTATGCAGAAAAGACGTTCGCGGCAACTTTTTTTAAAGGGGAGAAAAGGTTATAATGAAACTATGTATTAATGAGGGACTGGTTACATAGATTGTAGTCCTGTTGGACAGTGGAATGATGCTTTATGAAGCTCTAAGCAGACACCTCTGGGTGTTAGGGAGGGAGATTGGACCTTAAAAAAGTCTTTTTAAATGATGGCTGTAAGAGATAACTCATATGCCATAAAATTTATGCTACCTTTAATTTTCTGATTTATACATGTCAGTAGTGTTTGGATGTGCATGGGTTACTTTAATAATTTAAGTAAGTAAAAGTGCCCTGACTTTAAAATACTTTTAAAATACTTTAAAAGCTAAAATAACTTTTTTTCCTTAGTTATGCAGAATAAAACTTAAAGGAAAAATCAAGTCTTTGCTCAAAATATATAGATTTGTTAAATTAATTTTATGGAAATGAATTTTTAAATCTTTTCAGTAGGTAATATATGCTGTTACAGATTCCAGAGTTATAAAAGGCTATTTGCTGAAAAATCTGCCCTTCTCCATGTGACACACCATCCAGTACTGCTCTCTGGAGGTCACCTGTATTTTTCAAAGATAGTCCATTCCAAATGAACAAATGTATCTGTCAGAAAGGCTAGTTGTGATTTTTTTTCTTGTCAGAATTGCAATTTGGTAAACAGGACACCTCAGAAGCTTTTTGGCAAGTTGTGGTCAGTGAGCCAACTCTTGCTGTGGTTCACCTGCTGGTGCCTCCTGATAACCTGCTGTTGGCACTACGCTCCCAGCCTGCCGTGTGGCCCATGGGTGGTCCAGGTCCCTGGCTGGGGATCTGCAGCTCCCATGTGTCCATGTTGAGGTTGGTTTCTGGAAGGGCTGCAGTGTCATCACCGCTATTGAGAGATGGACACAGGTTTCATTTTCGCAGGTTGTGAACCATCACTAATCCATGATTTGTTCTTATTTTTCTTAACAACTTGTGTTTGTGTAGCTCACCAAGTGTTTTGGTAGAATCTCTTTGTTTTTGGTAACAGTTCTGTGAGATAGGCCAATCATTTATCTCCAAAGTCTCTGAGGGTGCTGTATGTTTGATGTTACTGGCCAGAATTAATGGAAGTGGCGTCATGTGACACTAGGAGAGGAATCATACTTCATCCAGTGAGTCAGCCAGGGATATTTAGGAGCTCTGTTTATTCAGGTTATATTACAGAGACGGCTGACAATGAAAGTATAATGTTTATTTTGTTTTTATATTGAATAGTTTTTAATCAAATATATTAAATATAACTGGCATTTGAATTACATTATAAACCGTTTTTATTTTACAAGGGTTTTTTCTTTTGAACAGATTATTGTAGTGAGATCAACATGAAAGCTTTGCATACTGGACGGTGCTGCTAAGACACCCATGCGTTTTGTTTATTCTTTTAGAAAAGAAAAACTGTTCTCTAAAACTTGAATTTTTAGTTGATTTATTAATTCATGATGCATTAGTTTAAAAGAAAATTCTGTCTTTACAGAAGGCGGCATTACTGTTAAAATATGTTTTCTTTCTTTTTTTTCCCTTAAAGATTGGCACCTGAGCTAACAACTCTTGTCAGTCTTCTTTTTTCTTTTTTTTTCTTTCTGCTTTTTCTCCCCAAATCCCCCCAGTACATAGTTGTGTATTTTAGTTGTGGGTCCTTCTAGCTGTGGCACGTGGGACGCCGCCTCAGCATAGCTTGATGAGTGGTGCCATGCCCGTGCCCGGGATCCGAACCAGCAAAACCGTGGGCCGCCAAAGTGGAGCGTGCGAACTTAACCACTCGGCCATGGGGCAAGCCCGTTTTATTTCTTAGTTGCTGAATTCATGGGCTTAAGTGACATTTGACTTTCAGTAGACCTTTTATATGAATTCATCAGTCCTTTATACAAATTTAAAATATTTATAAACTTCAAGTCACCTCTAGCAGTTTGTAAGAAATTGCCCTAGAAGAATATTTGCCTATGTATGGGAACACATGAGATGTTTATTGCATCATTTTGAATTAGTCAAAAAAGCCAAATATGTATCTATCGGAGGGGTTAAAGTAGTTTTGTTAAAATGCAATGAAATACTGCACAGCTATAGGTCATAGAAGATGCGTACATTGAGGTAAAAAAGGAAACCTGCAAAACTATCCTGTTTGGTTGGAATAAAAATTGTTCGCTTATGTATGCATTTTTTAAATAACAGTGTTAAAAGGTATATGCCAAACTCAAGTGATTATTTCTTGGGAGAGGGGAGGAGAAAGAATTACATTTTCTGTGTCAGATAAAGTTATTAGGTCCAGTCAGATTGCTAATATGGTAGGCAGAAATGAGAATTTGAAAGTATTTCTACCTTGTGACTTATTTCTACAAATCTCTGTCCTAGGGAAGTAATTGGAAATACAGGCAAACATTGGTACACAAAGATGTTTGTGGTAGGCTTGTTTATAAGACTGAAAAATAGGACACAACAAAAATGCTCAAGAAGAGGAAAATGAATGAGCAAATTATGATGCACCCATATTGTAGACTGTTCGTTTGAAACTAATGCTTATGAAACCTGTTAACAACTTATAATTGCTTGTGATATCACGAGCAAGACAAATATACAAAATTGTGCGTGCTAGAGATTTCAACTCTAAGCTTTTTTGTGTGCTCTCATTGAACATGTGTTGCTTAATCAGAATTCCTGGACCTGGCTTTTAAAAGACTGTGATGGAAAACCCCTGAAGCCCTTCTTCCCTGTGCACTCTCCGCTCCCTGGAGGCAGTCCCTTCCTTACTGCTTTAAAACGCAAGGACGCAAACACTTTCTAAAAGCAGCATCCTGCTTCCGAAATGCCATGAGCTGACCTTGGTTGGTGAGCTTTTTAACGAACTATTTCAGAGCAGTTGCTGGAAGCCTGTCACTGCCAATTCAGGGATTGGCTCTAGGTCGGAATTCTGAGGCTCCGCTGGCAAAAAGGAGGTAGAGAGTTGTGCTCATAGAACTTTTTAACAGTTTAAAGCTATGATTAAATGGAATGTTTTTCTACAAAAAAAGACTAAGAAAGATTGACTTACCAGGGATTTTTTTTTTTTTTTTTTTATGGAGAATCTCAAATGTTAAAAGTAGATGTAACAGTGTAATGAATCTTCACGTATGCATTACTCAGCTTCAGGAAGGATCAGCTTGTGTCCACCTGTATTTCATGTTTGTCCGAACTTTTCTCACGAACCTCACACATCCTGTCGTTTCATCTGTAAATATTTCACCATTCCCATTGGCTTTTGAAGATCTCCTCTGCATACAAAGAATCGGGTATTATACTTGGTTGTGACAGAATCTACTTAGCATGTTTAAAAAAATATTTTAAGGAAAACTGGAAACATATGGAAGTGAACAAAATAATATAATGAAATCTCCAGATTTCGTCTCCTAGTTTTCAGTCATTATTGATGTGAAGACTCTTGTTTCATCTTTATCCTGTCTTTCCCCACTGGATTATTTTACAGTAGCCCCTACTCAGAGAATTTCATCTGTAAATTCTGCCAATAGTGTATCCAGAAGATAAGAACTTTGTTAAAAATAATCATAGTTTTAAAAATAATTTCTTAACATCTTCTAATAGTGTTCAAATTTTCTAAATTGTCTGAAAAAAGTTTTTTTAACAAAAGTTATAAAAACAAAATATTTAACATATATTTAACAAAAATAAAAGTTATTTGTTTGATTTAGGATCCAAAAAGAGGGCCACACATTAGAATGCTTGCTAAGTCTTTTTGAATCTTATCTTTTTAAATCTATTTTGCTAATTGTATCTTCATGATGTCTTCTTAACATGTTTTTCCTTATCTGTGAAATATCCTGCAATCTAGGAGTTAGATCTAGAAGCTTGATCATCAAATTTAAGTTTTGTTTTTTTGTTTTTTGTTTTTAAACCAGGGAAGATTCTCCCTGGGCTAACATCTGTGCCAGTCTTCTTCTATTTTATATGTGGGTCACTGCCACAGCATGGCTGACAGGTGGTGTAGGTCAGTGCCTGGGATCTGAACTCGCAATCCAGGGCCGCCAAAGCACAGTGTGCTGAACTTAACCACTATGCTACAGGGCCACTCCCTGTAAGTTTTTTTTTTTTGTGAGGAAGATTGACCGTGAGCTAATATCTGTTGCTAATCTTTCTCTGTTTTATGTGGGATGCTGCCATAGCATGACTTGATGAGCGCTGCTAGGTCTGCGCCTGGGATCCGAAACTGAACTGTGGGCCGCTGAAGCAGAGCCCGTGAACTTAACCCACTGTGCCACCAGCCGGCCCCTGTATTCCCTTTTTTAACGCAAATAGTAGTCTACTGTATACTTAGTCTACACCCGCCTCCCGCTGTTTTTGTTTAACTTTTCCTATGAGTTCCCTTATTCCTTTTTGTGGCTGTATAATATTCCGAAGGATGAGTATGTGTTTTATAGGACCAGTCCCCTGTTGGTGGTCATGGTGCTGCATCACACATGGGCACATGGAGTGTATCTAGGAAAGGTTCCCAGTAGTGGAACTGTTGGATCACAGAGGTGTGTGCATTGCTCATTTGGATAGATATTCCATAGAGAACACTCCACACTGGCCTTATATGAGAGTTCCCATTTTCTCATCTTCCGTAATTAAATTACCAAACTTTTGGGTCTTTGCCAGTCAGAGGGGTCTAACACGCTGTTTATTCGTGAGTCTGACAGGGTTGTTGTAAAGGTGTGTACTTCCTTGTGTAGGTTTTCTCTGCCTAGACCCTCAGCTGGAGCTTGATGAGTGGGACCTCTGCCACTCTTCTACCTGGGATCCACCCAAAACACATGTGTTTGATCTGGGAGAGGGTGCCTCCCCATCCTCATCTTGGTTCCTTCTGGCCTAACACAACCTCAACCTGACCGCCAGGCCCAGGCTTGGTTTCTTGAGAGTGTTTTACCCAGAAATTCCCTAGGAAAGGGTGTGTAATGTTTGCTGTTAGGTAATCTATATAAATGTATTGCAAGTTTCTGAACTTGAATACCAGCAAACAGCAGTATTACTTCATTAATTTAACTTAGAGAAAAGTTATGGAGCAGTATGTTTCTTTATTGTTCACGTGTTGAAAGTGTAAAGAATTTGTTTCTCTTTAATTCAGTGAAGATACGGCTAACCTTTTCCCTAAATTGTCTTGTTTTGTGTTTCCTGAACAACACACCGTGTGAACTAATTTCTGAACTGTCTTTAGTATACCAGATGAGAGAGGTTCTGAGTATCCCTCGTTTTTGTGTCTTACAGATGTACAGTGTAGTAGTCAGATTGTTCTAAGTCAGGTATCTGAGTTAGAGTCCCTATGTGGCCTTGGGCAAGTTGTTCCACCCTTTTCTCTGCATCTGTAAACGGGGCTGGTGATAATCGCCTCAGAGTGTGAGGATGAGAATAGGGACTTTGGAGCCAAACCACGGGTCCTCGCATCCTCAACCTGATCCTCCTACCACCCCTTAGTAGTTTGGAAACTATGCCTCAGTTTCTTCATCTGGGAGATGGAGACCTTAAGAGTGCCTCTGCAGCTATTTTGAGGCATATGTGGACACGCAGCATAGCACAGGGGCGCACGTTTGCTGTGACTGTTCTGCTCAGAGCGAGGGCTTGTCTCAGCTCACTGATTGCCGTTCGGTGTTACTGCTGCTGGGCAGAGTTGGAAGTGGCGCCACGTAGTCCTGCGTGTGCGATGAGACCTGTGTGTCAGCGCTGTGTGCAGGGACCCTTGGTGGTTCGTGGTGCATCACAGCACCCTTGAGTTACAGAAGTTGGATGACTTTCTAGTAAGTGGTAGGTTGTGATTAGGACAACTTTTAGGCTTGATTATCTTTTTTTTGATCATTTAAACCTGCTCTTTGATTTAGGAACCAACCCGAAATTGAGAAGCACATTGAAGAGGAAGGGGCGGTAGGACAGAGAGCCATCCTTTAAAGAGTGTGGCAGTTGAAAGACATCTCTACGGTCTGCTGCTTCTGTGTGGTGAAGTTTACCATTTAGCTTTTAGCTTATCAGGTGTTTGAGTCCATAGCCAGTTTGGATTCTGCTTAAGATGCAGGCACTTGCTTTGATTGGTAAAGGTACTGGCAGGGTTGTCAGGTGTCTGCTTCCCACCCGAGCCTGATGAGTGGGTCTCTGGGTCTGCCTCAGCTGTGAGAGCGCTCTGTTTGGGTATACAGTAGAGTCCACACAAAGTCTCAGTGCCTGTGTCTGGGTGAACTTGGGCATCTCAGGCTGGTCTGTTAGGAGCTGTTCCATCCTGGCAAGTCCTGACCCTGTCAGCAGAGCTGGTCACCTGTAATCTTTCCAGGAAGTACGTGTGTGCAGGCATGCCAGTCATTGTCGTTCCTGATTGTTCGATTTGAACACAGTGAAGTGTTTGTCAGAGAATATCTGGATGACCAACGATGGAAAAGTCCTGAGTTCCAAAATTGTGGAGTGAAATCTGAGAGTTGGCTTCAGTGGAGGATGATGCTTCAGCCTTTCTCCAGCGTCCTGGCGGACTTGGCACCATCACAGAGCCTCTTCCCTGTCTTGCCCTACTCCCAAACGTGCATTTATTTGAAAAGAGTGTTTCAGATTTCTGCAGGTGACCATAACCCTCTCCAGTATCCCTGCTGTCCGTTCTGGTGTCACGCTTTCCTAATAGCTGACTCCTCTCCTGGCCATCTTTGGGGTGGGGTGGGCAGTGGGCATGGATAATCACCACTTGGTCTGTTGGCATAACTTTCACCTGCCTTATTATCATCTCCACCCAAAGTTTTCTTTTCTCTATTTTTTGTGATAGATCATACTGTCTACCGACGTCCTCCACTGCCAACCTCACTTGGTGTCATACTTAACATGATGCCAGCATTGGCAAGCTGACTCCTGGGTGCTGATCATAGCCTGACAGTTGGAAAAGTGATGTCTTGTTTGTATGTTTATGTGAAGTGATGCTGGGGCCTTTGACTAGTTATGGCAAGTTAACTGCTTAGCATATGTGACAGCTTGTTAATTTGTATTGTATTGTTTCCCACCAATTCTTTTCAGAGTAAGCAGTTAGATTTCTAGCGTTTATTTTTCTTTATCTCTTTGGGTAAGTAGTAACCAGTTTTCCTGCTACTTTAGACAGTAGGCAATAACTGAACGTATTCACAGCTCTCAGTAATCTTTTTCTATTGTTTTGTTTTGAGGTGGAAGGGGGAACTCTACCCTCAGCACTGAGGGAATAATATTTACGTGGCTCACAAAGACCAGTGAGTACATCATCTGCACCTCCCACCACTCACCAGAAGAGGGCTCCAACACTAGTCTCAGAACACTATTCATTATGGCCAAGTGTTTTAATTTTCCTCAAAATTGTCTTGGAAATGTTATTGAGGGATGGGGGTCCTTTTACAAATTTTGGAAATAAATAAATCAGAAGAGACGACCATGCTTCTGAACGATCATTTGGTTTAACAAAGCCCCTTGATTTAATGTGATTATGGATGTGTTGGCTGTAGTGTAGTTTAAGATCTTCCCACTGAACCTACAGGCTTTAAGAAACCAACCCAGGAGTGTATTTCCTATCGAACAAATGGGTTCCGAGACCATACATGTGATTGATCATAGCGCTCTGTTTCTCCTGAGCTAGGCGATGGATCACTTGGAGTCTTTCATCGCTGAGTGTGATCGGAGAACTGAGCTTGCCAAGAAGCGGCTGGCGGAGACACAGGAGGAGATCAGTGCAGAAGTTTCTGCGAAGGTACGCCTCGGAGCCTTTCACCTCAGGTTTTTGGTACAGTTTACTGGCTTGTAAAAACTGGGCCACTGATGGGCTAATAGGTCACCATCAGCCCTGCTTGTGTATCTCTGGGTGGGCAGTACGTGCGACCTTGGGTGTTCCCAGGAACCAGGGAAGGCTGTCAGCCCGCTCTCAGCCCCCAGGAGGTACTGCCTCTGTCCCTCCTCCCACCATACATGTTTTTTTGACCTCCCCACAAAAAACAGGAAATGGGAAAAATTAGGGAAAGAGTTAAACTGTGGTGCATTCACACCATGGAATGAAGAAGGTCGATCTGTGACCTGGCCTGAGTGTCAGCTGCATTACTCTTCTGTGCCCCCTCTGGTGGAGCTAAGTCTCTTCATTGTTTTCTCCTTTTAGTTTTGTCAAAGCATTTCTTAGGATATATGAACTGGACCAAAGGGCCTGTTTTATTTCTGAAAGTAAATCCCAATAATTAGGCATTGTGCTTACAGTATAAATTTATGCATTTAAACCTAGACATTTCATTACCCCTACCCAGAAGATTGAACTGAGAGAGGACCTAAAAAAAGACAGCCTAGAAAATGACCAAATGATCCTTGTGACCGTGTTGGAGGTGACAGATGCTGCTGTTTTTATTGGAGAGCAGTGAACAGGTTTACTTTATGGTCAGAGTCTCGGTGGCAATAAGGATGTCATAATTATTACAGTTCACATGTGATCCAGCCAGAATCTTGGGCTGTTCAGTTTTTTTCACTGAGCAGACCAGAAATGCAGCAAGAGAAATACTCATTTTCTTTTCGTTAAAATCTTTGGTGTTTTTTTTTTGTTTTTTTGTGGGTTTTTTTTTTTTTTTTTTTTGAGGAAGATAGGCCCTGAGGTAACATCTGTGCCCATCTTCCCATATTTTATATGTGGGACGCCTGCCACAGCATGGCTTGATGAGTGGTGTCTAGGTCCGTGGCCAGGATCTGAACCGGTGAACCCCGGGCTGCCTAAGCGGAAGGTCCGAACTTAACTGCTGCACCACTGGGCTGGCCCCAGTGTTCGGTTTTTAGATGACTGCTTACCTGATTATTTCTGTCTCCTCTCAGGCAGAAAAAGTACATGAGTTGAATGAAGAAATAGGGAAACTTCTTGCTAAAGCCGAGCAGCTAGGAGCCGAAGGGAATGTGGACGAATCCCAGAAGATTCTTATGGAAGTGGAGAAAGTCCGTGCAAAGAAGAAAGAAGCTGAGGTTGGTGAGAAAAATAATCTTAGAGTAAGGGGAAACTTCGTAACTCCAGAGAGTTGACCATTTGAGCTAAAATTAAGCCGTCCTCCCTATTTTGAATATTGGGAAGGAGTTGGGAATTGGGTGTATGTTGACAGGATCACAGGATTTTTAGAGTCAGTGCACACTTGGGTTTGTATCTTTGCTCTGACCCCTTGACCCCCGGGTGACCTCAGACCAGTCACTTGCCAGGTCTGAGCATAATTCCCATGTGTAGAGCGCAGTCCTGGGTAGTGAAGAGGCAGTGGAGTTGTTAGTGAGCACATCCTGTCAGAGGGCGTTGGTGGGCACTGGTGGTTGTTCAGCGTGTATGACTGAGCTGGAATTGTGTGCAGGTTGCTGTAAAGAATGAAAGCTGGGTGTTGTTTGGTAGAGAGAACCTGTGTGGATTGGGGGTAGCATCCAAGTGGTGTCGGCTGGGGTGCCAAACCAGGACACACTGGTAGTGTGGTGGAGAAACTGAGTCAAGGACAGTTGTTTTCTTCCTAGATTAGTATGTTCGTCAGAGACCCTCAGGTTCTCAAATCTGCACCACTGGAATTGGAGATGGCTCATGTAGGCTTTCAGAGTGTTGGAAATTGTAGAGGCAGAGGGAGACAGTGATTGGCGTGTTGCTTTAGTAAATGCTCTCTAAGCTCTACCTGTGTGCCAGGCACTGCTTGTTGTGAGCCAGCCGGCAGAGGCCCTCCTCTCATGGAGAGGGCACTGGAGTGGGGAGGGTGCAGACAGAAGGGAATGTGAACAGATGTATGAGATTGATTCAGATGAGGATTGGTGCTCAAAAGAAATGGAGTCTGAGTGTGAGAGGGACTTTGGGTTGCAGGGGCTTTCCAGGTAGGGTAGGGTGACCCCGGCAGGCCCCTTTGCTGAGACCCACAGACTGAGAAGGTTATCAGAATGGCAGGGGCAGAGAGGCCAGGTGGAGCTGAGGAGACCCTGGGGCAGGTCTGGTTTGGGTCATCACTGGACTCCTGGCTGAGTCTAGTGTCTCACATGTGGTAGGAGCTCAGTAGTGACTGAGTGAATGCATAATAGTGCCAGCAGCTGTGGGTGTCAGCGCAGTGCCCAGGGAGGCAGAGACAAGTAAAGAGACAGCCATAGGGTATCAGGGTGGGGCTGTCTGGACTGCTTTCCATGGGCCAGCGTGGGCCGGAGTTGAGGTCAGTGCGTTTGTCTGGGGCTGAGATAGTGCTGCTTGCCCCTGGCAGACTAACACCCTCCTCGGTGACATTTGTAGACAGTGTAATCCATTCTTGAACATAAATGAGAGAGAAGAGAAAAGAATTCACAATACAAATCTGATATTTTAGATGTGACCACACTAAAAGACAAATGGGGTCTTGAATGTGACAGTTGCAGGTGACGTTTGTGAATCACATACCTTGAGTGGCATTACCATGGTGGCATGACTTGGTAAAGTTCCACACAGGTTCCCTGGTTTATAGGGTAGTTCCATTATTGGAAAATAGGGTATTTAAATCCTGCATTTTGCACAAGATACAAATCCCTGTATAAGTCCTATATATAAATCCTTACCCCAGATCTAAACCTAGTCTACTTTAATGGGAAACTTGTGTTTACATGTAGAACAGAGTCAGCCTTCCTGGGATGCTGACAGCGCCCCAGAAAGGCCAGAGTTGGGGGAAGCTGTGCGGCCTCTTAGCACACCCTGAGGCCCAGCCCTTCCTGCTTTGAAGAGCAGAGCAGACACCAGAAACCCCTTGGATGGCTCAGAGATTTGTACATTGGCTAAAATGGGGTTTACCACATGGATGTCTGCAGACAGCCAAGACAGGAGCAAGATATGAGACACATGGCTGTTCATGCTCAGGCCTCCTAGCATCCTCATCCCAGCCACTGTCTTTTGTCCCCATCACTGTGAGTACCCCCAAGAGCCAGCATCACTTCACTTCCTTAAACCACCAGGCAAGATGAGATGGTGTGGAGGAGGCCTCGGCAGTGCTGGTCTCTGTGGTGGTGTGGTATCTTGGGGGCCTTTCTCTTCTCAGTAGCAGGCAAGTGTTGAGTAGTCTTAAGAAACAATACAGAGAGACCTTGTGTACCCTTTATCCAGTTTCCCCCAGTGCTAGCATCTCGTAAAACTACAGCTCAGTAGCACAGAAAGGATATTGATGTTGCTACAGTCAAGACAGAGCATCCATCAGCTCAGAATCCTTCCTGTTGCCCTCTTATAGCCACACCCACTTCTCTGACCCTGACAACCCCTAACTTGTCCTCCATTTTTATGTTTTGGTCATTTGGAGAATGTTATATAAATGGAATAATACAGTATGTAACCTTAGGGGATTGGCTTTTTATCACTGAGCGTAACTAGAATTTATTTTGAAAGATATTAGAGAGTGGCATTCAAAGTTTCAAAATATAGAAAGGGACAGAATAATATCACAAATACCTGTATACCCACCACATTTATCATTTTTGCTTAGGGTTTTTTTTTTTTGTTTTTGTTTGTTTTGATGAACAAGATTGCCTTTGAGCTAACATCTGTGCCAGTCTCCCTCTATTTTGTATGTGGCACGCTGCCACAGCGTGGCTTGATGAGCGGTGTGTAGGTCCATGCCTAGGATCTGAACTGGCAAACTCCAGGCTGCTGATGTGGGGCACGTGAACTTAACCACTACACCACTGGGCTGGCCCCCTTTTCTCTTTTAATAAAAGATGTAGCACATTATAATGGAAATTTAAGTTCCCCTCGCTAGTCCCAGTTATCTCCCTTCCCAGAGGCAGGCATACGTGTGCGTTCAACATAATCTTCGGTCTTGTCCTCTCACTTTATTACACATGTGTACCCATAAGAGAAGAGAGAGAGGGTGTGTGTGTGTGTGGTGTACTCTGTGCAGTTGAAGAATCCTCCATAAATTCTGCCGTCCTGTACGTGTCTGCTCTCCACTTCCATTGTTCACTCAGTGTTGTGTTGAGATCCCTCCGTGTTGCTACATCTAGATCTTCTCAGTCAATTCATTGCTGCGGGATTCCATCTGATGAACGCATGACCATTCATTGGTGGTTTTCTAGGTTGTTGGTGGTTTCTCATCCTTACAGAGAGCTCTACAGCGAGTGTCCGTGCACCTGTCTGCTGGTGCATGTGGGAGAGTTTTCTGGGATATGTCCCTGGAAGGAGTGTTTCTGGTAACGGTGCATACATGTCCCGCTTTCACAGTTCGATTGCTAAATTACACTCCACCTTAGTTGGACCAACCGTAGGCTTCTACCAGCAGTGTGAGAGTGCCTGTTTTTCTGTATCTTTGCCAGTTGAGTGAATGACGTGGTATCTTATTTTAATTTGCATTTTCTAGGGAACGTTTTGAATGTTTGAGTTAATGGAACCTTACTTACGTTCAGGTCTCCCTTTAAGTAAGGATAAATGACTACTGAAATGTGTTCCTTTTTTTCCTCTCCAAATCCCCAGTACGTGGTTGTATATTCTAGTTGCCAGTTGTTCTAATTCTTCTATGTGAGCCGCTGCCACAGCATAGCAGCTGACAGATGGGTGGTGTGGTTCCATGACTGGAAAGTGAACCCAGGCTGCCCAAGTGGTGAGCACAGAACGTTAACCACTGGGTTGTCAGGGCTGCCTCTGGAATGCACTTCTTAAACCTGGGCTTTGAGGGAGCATTCTTAACTTGAGCACAAACAGCAGTTAACCACGTCCTGCTATTTTCCTTTGTATTTCATGTATTTGCCTTGAGGCTGAGTGAGTGAGTTCTTGTGATGGACTCGGACATAGAGGCTGCAGGAGGGAGTGTATTTTGTTCTCTTCTGTTGTGCAAACTTTCTCCTTTGAAGATAGTGTCTAATCTATTTGTCCATCCAAATTTTAACTTTTGGGGCTGCATTGGGAGACAATTTCCTGGACGTTGGGACACAATTTCTGTGGATGACTCTTGTGTGTTTTGCTTGTTTATTTGGTTTAGTTTTGCTTTTTGAAGGCCCACGTTCAAGATTCTCCCTTCTTGCTTCTCTGGTCCTCACAGAGCTCTCTACCATGCGTAGTGGAGACCTGCCTTCCCTGCTGGCCTCTGGGAACAGACAACATCCTGCTCATCCGAGGGTTTTGAATGCTCCCTGTGGCTTTGAAACCGTGACTGTTAGTTGATTTTAAATTGAATTGGCTACAAATGCCTGAAGCTTTGAAAACCGTCTAGTTTTTATTTATTTAAAAGTAACCTCTATAGTCCCTTCAGATACTTCCTTTTGCGGGGTTGAGTATTTGATGGCAGTTCTGTATACCTCACTTTCAGCACTCTCTTCTCTTCTCCAGGAAGAATACAGAAACTCCATGCCCGCGTCCAGTTTTCAACAGCAGAAGCTGCGTGTGTGTGAGGTCTGCTCAGCCTACCTGGGCCTCCATGACAATGACCGTCGTCTTGCAGACCACTTCGGGGGCAAGTTACACTTAGGGTTCATTCAGATCCGCGAGAAGCTTGATCAGTTGAGGGTACGTTAATGTATTGCGTTTCTGGAGAAACCTGAAATGAGAAGTCTTGTGATCATCTTTACATTTCTTTATTTCTGGAAAACCTTGTGTTTTAATCCTCTCTAAGAACATGCCTTGAGTTTTTATAGTGAAATACTGAGATTTCATCACTTCGTTCACACAAGAGATCTAAGCTCTCTGAATCCAAAGGGACCTTGGATACTTATTTAGTCTGTACCACCTTGTTCACAGAAGAAAATGGCTGAATCCAGCCCCGGGATACAGACAGTTCTTAAGTATCTCTAGAGTGACTGCTGTTTGGAGATGGGAAAGAGCCAGTTGTCTCCAGTTTTCTCCGTGGACAGAGCGGCAGATGTGTAGAGAGTGGTTAGGCTGGACAGGTCTCACATCCTGACCCTTGCTTTTCAGCCTCTTCAGAAGGTTGAAAAAGTGATGGGATTTTTCTGATAGCCCTCCTCCCACCTTGGCCACCTCTGTCCCTTCCTCAAGCCGCCTTGTTTTTCTGGATTAGGCTCTAAAACATTTGTCATCTTGGGTACGGAAAGCTGAGAATGGAAGGTGATCATGTCTTGGATACTTTGATTTGTCGTTCTTCAAACTGATGGGGTCTTGCTGCTGCATACTGGGACTGCTAGGGTGGGACGTTGGGTAATATGCAGGCCTTCCCTCCAGACACCTAGAGTCTTGTGGAAGAACAGGCATGCGGTATTGGATGATAATCAAGGCCAAGAACCCTCTTTGCCCCCAGGAAGGAGTAGCAGGTGGCAGAGGAGCGGGGTCCCCAGTAGGTGATGTATGAACTTGGCACTAGGAGAGGGAGCTGGGGTGGCAATGAGGATATTCTCAACCACTGGTATTGAAACATTTTGTTCCTGCATTCCTAGTAGAATTTTGAAACCTGATACACTTTGTCATACATTTTTAAGTTGGAGTGTTTTTCATATATGTTTGTAGGTATGAAAGATGTAAAAATATTTCGTAGGTAGCCAGTAGAATGTAATAGTGACTTGGTGGTGTCCACTACCATCCTCATTAAAAATATACTCCTTAGTAGTTGGAAATGTCACATTCCCATTTCTCTTTTAAATTGTATTCCCATTACATATCACCCCATAATTTTGTCCTATACCTAAAAGCCTTTTATTTTTTTCTTAACGTGTATCTCTGCATCACAAACGTGAATATATTGAAATTTCTTTCCCTGAAACCTTAAGAACTTGATCTAGAAAACATGTTTTATCATTGCGGTTATGAGTATATAGTTGACGAAAACAACACAAACATAGGTTTTGATAAATAGCTCTTTAACAGAAAACGTATTTGAAAGTTCACCTCATAACGATAAGAAGGATGGGAGTTCTGTGCCCTAATCAGAGGTGGCTTCACTCACGGTGTCCCAGAGGTGTTCACACTTGAAGGTCACGCACCAAGGTAGACCCAGGATGGTGAAAGCAAGCAGGTGTGGGAGGATAGTTTTTTAGAGAGTAGGGAGGGTTTGGAAAGGAGTGATGCCAGACATGTTCTTGGTCATATCTGCTGTAGGAAGAGTCTGCATGGTGCTGAGGTGCTGAAACTTGCACCCTTAACCTAACTTGCCCATCCTCCTGTGCCTGCTCCCGGCACAGGACAAGTAAAGTCCGAGGGGTCAGGCTGGAGGTGTCAGGCGGGAAGGCTCTCACACCTTGCGAGTGCTTTGCAGCGGAGAGTTGGCCTCTCCCAGTTCTTGCTGTGCTCTCTTATCCTGAGGGCCTGGCTCCAGTTCGCACTGAGGTTTAAGATCATCTTTCACACCTTTGTGGACATGAGAAGACTGGTGCCCTTTTGGCTCACTACTCTTACTGACTTCCCCTCAGGGCTTCATTTCACTTGGCAGAGAGATGAGGACACTGAAAGGCTGTGGTTGATATTAGGGGTGGAGCGTGTGGACCTAGTGCTTTGATGTGGTCCCAGATTGGACCTGGTGCTCTCAACTGAGCTGGGTGGATAGTGGTCCAGTTGTGAAGTTTCTCAAGGCCGCCTCTGCCTGTTGCATTTTCTTTTCCGTTGTTTCACAACCAAGCCCAATGAGTCAAGGGTTGAGCTTGGTGTTGAAAGCCAGCTGTGGTGGGTTCATGGCCCACCTCCCCCGGCCTGCTGTCTTCCGTGAGGCCAGGGCTAAAGCCAGTGCAGCGCCCTGAGGACAGGCTGCTCCTTGACCTCAGGAGCTTGGCTACTGGCAGCAAGGTGTGTTTGGTCAGACACGTGTGTTCTCTTTTACCGTAAACTTCGTGGAGTCTCCTTTGGGTAAAAAACTAACTTTCTGGATTGATTTGAAGCAATGTGATAAATTTCCTGTGACTTAGTAGTACAGCTCCTCTTAGAATATGCAGTTTGTCACTGAATTGATAGAATGTAATGATAAAGCAATTTTTTCATGTGTTTTCCATTGTTTAAGAGGTTTTAAAAATGACTGTTCCTGTTTTGTAAGAGTTTCTCTTAGATTTTTAAATTCCCAGTGCTGAGGTTGTATAAAGGTGCTTTGTTAAACAACGTTCACACTCTAGTTTGTGCAACTTGCTCTTCTCTCATTTTGCAATTTTTCATTTATTTAGAAAACTGTGGCTGAAAAGCAGGAGAAGAGAAATCAGGATCGACTGAGGAGGAGAGAGGAGAGGGAGCGGGAGGAGCGGCTGAGCAGGAGGTGAGCCCCTGGCCGTGCCCTGCCCGAGGAGACCCCTTCTCCATTCACTGCAGTGTTGCTCGTGACAGTTGAGGTCCGCCAAGTCCCTACCTGGCCCTTAACAGAAACGACAGACATGCAGTTTGTTCAGTTGAATGAGGTCTTGGCTGGCCCAGGAGGGCCTGTGTGTGCACAGTTGTGCAACAAGGAACAGGGCCATCCCATGCTGCACAAGCAGCTGTGGAGAAGACCAGGTTCTAACCTGGAGAGGTACACATCCCCCAAGGGCTGAAGAAGAAGAAGAGGGAGAAGGCCTCGCTGCACCCTGCCTCCTGTGGGTGCAGCCCTTCACCAACAGGACAGGCAGGAGCTGAGATTCTCTGGAGCTGGAGCATGCTCTGTCACACTGCCGTGCCCTGCTGTGGGTGAGATCCCCCACAGAATGGCCTTGGGGCCAGTGGAGGAGGGGCGGGACCTCTTGCCCTGTTGAGAACGAGAGTAGGTGGTAGGGATGGAGGCAGTGAGAACAGTGAGGGGCTGGGGGAGAGTCCGGAAGAGGGAGGTGGCAGTTTGAACCAGCTGAGGGCTGGACCGGTCTGGGTGTGTTCTGGGGGTAGAACTGATAGCATTTGCTGGTAGATGGATGTGAGGCTTGCAAAGGGAGACTGGAGCTGGCCTCACAGTTTCTGGCCTGGAATGGCCACTTACAGAGCTGGAACGACTGGGAGCAGTGTAGTGGGGTGAGGAGGATGTGGGGAGTAGAATTTGGCTCTGGCCATATTTGGTTTGAGATCCCTGAGAGACTTCCAAATATTTTCTCCTCTTCCTGGGTTTCCTTTGCTGTGCAGAAGCTTTTTAGTTTGATGTAGTCCCACTTGTTTGTCTTTGGTCTTCTTGCCTATCCTTTTTAATTTTAATTTTTGATGACTAAGTTTTTATAAAACTATTTTGAACAAGGACTCTAGTGGTCATCCTTGTATATGTTTGAGTGTTTTGTAAAATGCACTGGAATTTCTGGGACAAAGGAACTTAGTATAGTAATATTGGTAGGTGTTGCAAAAATTGCTTTCCAAGAGGCTTTGTCAGATTATCCTCTAGCCACATGGTGTGTGAGCATCTTTTGTCACTTCCTGCTTAGCACATGGTGGCAATCTTGTAAATTTCTGCTGTAGAGCAGGTGTAAATGAGACCTCATCGTAAAGCTCATCTTGGATTGCTGGTTGTAGCGTATTTCCCAGTGAGCCCGTGTGACCCTCACCTGGCAGCGAACCTGTGGTGGAAACTTGAGGCTTTGCATTAACTTCAGTGTCTTTTGGTGACTTCGGATTCTGCCCAGCCCTGTGTCTGTTGCATGACTGTCTGCGTGGTTTTGCTAGTGTCTACTGTACAGATTTGGCAAAGCCACTTGTTGAACTTGGTGCAGCTTCTGACCCCTGGGTGCTGGTTTCTTCCTTCTGCCACATAGCAGCTCGGGGCTGGGGGTTGGGGGTGGGTCTCATCCCATGAGCATTGAGACTTGGTGCTACAGGCCTGAGAACGAGTGAGCAGCTAGAAAGTAACAGGTCTGTGGCAAGTTGACCCTTCTCCACCCTGTGGGCTTGGGGCACCTTCCCTCAGGCGGATCTGTTTTTGGGAAATTGTTAATCTTTTTTTCCATTTTAGGTCTGGATCAAGAACCAGAGATCGCAGGAGGTAGGTTTCCAAATCCATTCCAGTGTTCTCAGCCAAGTGTTCTTTTCCACGTGCGTTTTTCTCATATAACTTCTGTAACTTCATGATTAGTATCTGGTAGGCAGGGCTGGCTAGTGAAGGGTGGGGCATGGGCGAGGCTTGAGCCCCATCTGTCATTGAGTTGGTTGGGGCTTAACACAGCAGAGGGATCCACTGTCACTGAGAGTTGGAGGGTCCGGCAGAGGCCTGCAGGGCGGCCAGGAGGTTCCTGGCAAGATGCTTTCAGAAAGTATCGGTGGAAAAGGTCTGGCCATAATTTTTTTTGACCAGAGGTTAATTGATGGGATTCTTGTGAAACCCCAGTTGTAAATTTGTGGGAGGAAAGGGGAGATATCAGTAAAGCATCAAGCAGAACCTGTGGCGAGAGGAGGGGCATTGGGTGAGGCCATCACCACCTACAGAGCCTTCTGGTTGTGTGCTGCAGGTCGCGCTCCCGGGACCGGCGTCGGAGGCGGTCAAGATCTACCTCCAGAGAGCGCCGAAAGTCTTCCCGGTCCCGGTCCCGAGACAGACACCGGCGCCACCGCAGCCGTTCCCGGAGCCACAGCCGGGGCCACCGCCGGGCTTCTAGGGACCGGAGTGCGAAATACAAGTAACTACTCTGACTCCTTCGGTAGCTGCAACCAGGAGTGAGCCCCTTCTCTTTGTGTTCCCAGGGTCCACTGGGGGTCTGTCATCAGGGCCTGTTGGCTGTACCTGGTAGGGATGGGGCTGGGCTTTGCTCAGGAGCCTGGCTGGGCACCTGGAGGACTGAGTGTTGGGGCTGGAGGAGTTGTGAGTGGGAGCCCTAAGCTGAGAGCAGATGGACTTAGGGCTGGGACAGTTGAGAGGCTGTGCTGATGGTCAGACATGGGCGTGGCCCCTGCCAGGTGGCCTGCTGTGTTCAGGGGCTGCATACTCACCGTCACTGGCATACACAGAGCCCCTGAGACTTGTGTCCTGACCAGGCCTGCTTACCTCTGTTGTGGGGTTTTTTTGGTTTGTTTATTTTTAAGGAAAGACCAAAAAACACCGCTCATGGTCACCTTCAGGGACAACCACTGTTAGCACTTTGGTATGCTTGATTTTAGTCTTTTTTCCTATATTATTTTATATAATGGATTATATTTTATATGTGTACTTTTATTGTATTTTCCTTTGCTCCATTTACATTATAGCGAAAGCTTTTCCTGTTATTAGAAATCTTTGCAAATGTCACTTTGTAGTGGCTGCCTAACGGTACCTATACAGTGAGATGGGCATGAGACAGCAGGCCTGGCTGCCCTTTTGCCTGCTGTGGGTTCCCCCCAGGTATGATGGGTCTTGGCCTTCCCTGACCTGGCATTGAGGGTCCAAGTTGTTGGTGCCTGAGGAGCCAGCCAGGGGGAGCGCCAGCCTCTACTGAGCCTCTGGTTCCCCTTTCCCAGATTCTCCAGAGAGCGGGCATCGAGGGAGGAGTCCTGGGAGCACGGACGGAGCGAGCGGGGGGCCCCGGACTGGAAGCTCGAGAGCTCCAACGGGAAGACTGCTTCTCGGAGGTCGGAGGAGAAGGAGGCTGGCGAGATCTGAACCCACGCCTGCGCACTGTAAATAGTCTGATAAACGAATGACACGGCTTAAAGTTACCCTTTATATTTGCTGATACAACTCATCTTTTGTAGTTTAAGATTTCTATTGTTTTGGAGCTAGCTGTGAGTTTCTAGAGATGTACAGAGTTGCTCCTGTGTTCTGGGGTTATGTTGAGTAGGAATAAATAAATCTGACAGACTGCCTCCTGACTGCTGCAGTGAGGTCTCTGCTGTCCCTCTGTGCTCAAGAGACGTCACCATGGCCCTCCCACGGGAGGTGCTGACACAGCAGCACCCTCTCAGAAATTGTGGCTTACTGTTGGATTCCCCTTTGAGTTTTGTCATCTGACCCTACTATACACACACTGACTGGAGCCAGGTGTGCACAGCTGTCTGCAGGGCTGTCTGCTCATGTCCTTTCTGAGTCTGAGCTGCCGAGCTCTGCCCTTCATTGCAGACACAGTAGGCTCCAATGGGGGTGAGGGACATGCCCATTCTGCATCCATTTCTTTAGGAAGGGCTGCCCGTCTGGTCTGCTGTTAGTGTGGCCTTAACCTGGCATTCCAGCTCAGGCAAGCTACCCTGCAGTTCCCCTTTTAGAGTTACTTAGGGCGAAGACAGACTCTTGGACAATATCCACATCACAGCCATGGCGTCCTCAGAGCAGAGTGCTGGAATTTGACTCACGCTCAGGGAGGGCTTGTGTCACCCGCTCTCAACTCTTCTGCTGCAGGTCCTGCGAGACCAAAATGAGCCCTTCGGGAAAGGGTAGCTGGAAGGTGTTGGCTTTTTTTTTGGCTGAGGAAGATTCACCCTGAGCTAACATCCATGCTAGTCTTCCTCTGTTTTTTACTTTGGGCCACCACCACAGCATGGCTGCTAACAGAGTGGTTTAGGTTCATGCCTGGGAACCAAACCTGGGCTGCCAAAGCTGAGTGCACTGAACTTAACCACTAGGCCACCAGGGCTGGCCTTCCTTTTTCGACTTTTCTGGGGGCTTTTCTTTGTTTTTGGAGGAAGGTTCTGATGGCCACATTGTGAAAACAGTGATCCCCACCCCTCTGTGCAGAGGCTGGTTGGCTCCATGTGCACATGGGACCTGGGTCTGGATCTGTGGCCACTAGCACCATTATGTGGCTGTTGGTCCTACTCTGGACTCTGCTGCCACTGTCTGTCCCCTTCTAGGAGGACGTGTGGGTAGGTGGACTGCTCTGCTGGCCTGTGACACAGGTGTTCCCTGGCTGGCTGTGCATGGGAAAGGAGTGCAGTGTCAGGAGGGTGTCCCTCCACCCAAGAGGCACTACACCTGTGGCCCAGGCTGGGCCAGACCAGAATCAACCTCACTGGAACATAACTCTGGTCCCATAGTGGGAGACTACTAAAAAGTGGGTGGTAAACATCTCTGCTTGGTAGGTGGTGTGGACGCCAAGCTGGCTGGATAGAGGCATGCCCTGTTCAGTTTGGAAGTGGACACAAATTAGTGGAAAGCCTCAAGTGGATAAGGGTGGTCCTGGGAGGGGAGAGGCAAAGAGGATGAGAGCTGGGGTCATGGGTTCCTGACTCAATTGTGCAGTCTGGCCTGTGACATGTTGAGGGCTGGACTGAAGCAGGCAGAGGGCACCTCAGCTTGAGCAGCTTGGTGGGGGCACACCTCCCACCTCTGTCCTTCATCTCCTGGAGGAGTGGAGTATTTTTTTCTTTTCATGTTGTAAAATACACTAAGACTTACTTTAACCACTTGTAAGTCTGCAGTTGAGTGGCATTAAGTGTGCTCATGTTGTGCAGCCATTACCACCATCCATGCAGGGGTGGTTTTGAAAAGGCAGAGGGAGGATGTCCCTGGACTTAGGAGTAGGCCTGGGGTCCCAGCACGAAAGCAGGTAGGGGCTGGGGTCGAGACAGCCCCCTGGCTACAATCCGGGGAAGAAAGGACTAGAGGAACTGTACTGGCCCTGCAGCCTGCATGGGAGTCCAAAGGGTCCAGAGCAGGGCCCATCCTTGGGGAGCAAATACCCTGGGGTTCACCAGGAGGCCCTCAGCCCTCACTGTGTCTTGCAGATATGTGGATATCCTCCTAGAACAGTAGGGATGCTCAGCAGCTGGCTGCACTTGGCTGGGCCTGGGAGCTGGGAGGGCTTCCTAGGGGAGGGGGTGTGCACGGGCAGTGATCTCCACCTGGGAATGGGATGGTGGCCTCGGTGGGGTTTGGGACCCACACTTGGTCCTGCCTTCGGGCACCATTGGATCATTTGAGTGGTTCTTGGACTTTCTCGTGTGTCAGAATCAGCTCGAGGACTTGTTAAAACAGGTTGCTGGCCCCCCCACACCCCCTAAGGCTTTCTCTTGGGCTGCAGAGGGGCCCAAAAACTTAGACCTCTTTTATTATTTTGTTGGTAGCTTTTTTTTTATTGCAATAAACTCAACATGAAATGCAACATTTTTCTTTTAACTTGGGCATGCTTTATGTTTTTATTTTCAAGTAATACATATACATAGAAACATTTAAATAGCACAAAAAGTTATACAGTGGAACCTAAATCTCCCGTTTTCTCTAACTGCCAGGCGCCTTGAATGGGATCTCAGTTACCAGTATTTTGTATTTTCTTCCAAAAAGGCCTATACAAGAATATAAGTAAATGAACTTTCCTCCACACACAAATAGCAATATATTAGGCACACTATTTTACACTTGACTGAACAATATATTTTGGAGATTGTTCCATATCAATCAGTATACGTGGGAAAATTCAACATTTTAACCTCTAAAAGTGTACACTTTAGTGGGTTTTATTATATTCACAGTGTTATGCTATCTAGTTTACCACTGTGTAGTTGCAGAACACTTTCATCACTCCGACAGGAAATCCTGTACCCATTGACAGTCACTCCCCCTGACCTCCAGTTCCCCACCCCTAGATGACCACTAACATACTTTCTGTCTCTCTGGGTCTGGACATTTTGTGTAAGTGGAGGCACACAGTAAGGGACCTGTGACTAGCTTCTTTTACTGAGCATAGTGTGCAAGATTCATTCGCGCTGTAGCCTGTGTCAGTACCAAGAATGTGAGTGTCCTGGGCTGTTGGGGCTGCTGATCCGGACACTGAGAGCTGGAATAGGGGCAGATACTTTGTATGTGATGTGGAGGCAGCAGGAGAGGGGGTCCCAGGAGCTGGGGTGCCAGTGTCAAACCCTGAATGACATCTCTTCTGGGATGTGAACTGAGATGCTCTCTGACTTCTTAGAGCAGGGTCCCAGCTCTTGCCCTCAGGGCACATGCAGAGTATAGTGGTTGTTCTGTTTGGAGCTTAGGAAGAGAGGGTGGTGTCATCATGTCCTCAGTTGCTGATACAACATATTCCTTTTATGTCCACTGCACAGCTCCTTTGCCAGCCCCCTAGACAACCCTTCCTCTACTTCACCTGCATCCCCACAGTTGCTTAACCTGGGCATTCCAGTGCATGAGGCTATAGCACCATGTGGCCCAGCATGCTGGGTTGCAGGTGACAAAGCTGATGGCTGCTCATGGACAGGCACAAGGTCTGCCACTAGGTCCCCGTGGTCTCTAGCACAGCCCGTGAAGAAGGACTGGCCATCCCCACAGGAGTGCCAGCTGAGGTGGCCTACCCTCCCCCGGAGGTCATCCAGGAGCCCACAGGGAAGGCCCAAGATGTCCCTGAGGGTATTTCCTGAGCACTCACAGTTCTCTGGTGCTTTCCAGCCCCTTGCTCCTGCTCTTCCCTCTGTCCCTCCCTGGGGCTCCTGGTTCCCATGGTCGTGTCTTCCAGCTGCATTGTGTCTGCCTCCTCACCTGCTGCCTGACTTCGTGCTGAGGGGCTGCTTTCCCAAGGAGGTTGTGCAGAGGGTGCCCATGCTGTGCTGTCCTCACAGTCTGGGAGAGGAGCAGTGGTGAGGGGCGAGCAGAGAGGACTCCCAGACCCAGGTCGCCACCTTTTAAAAGATTTTTATTGAGGTATAATTGACAAATAACATATTAGTTTCAGGTGTACAACATAATGATTCCATATACATATATATTGTGAAGTGATCACCACAGTAGGTTTAGTTAATATCCATAGCCACATGTAGTCACAAAAGTTTTTTTCCTTGTGGTGATAACTTTTAAGCTCTACTCAGCAACTTTCAAATATACAAAATAGTATTGTACATAATACTGTGTATATAAATATGTAGTCATATAAAACAATGCATTATGTTTTCTTGGGCTGCCTTCTGAGGCAGCCAAGACCACTGGAGCAACCCCCCCCCCCCCCCCCCAAGGTCTAGTGTGCCTGGGACTCAAGGCTAATCAACCCCCCAGCTGAGCCCAGCCTCTCTCCCTACAGAAGAGAGTATAAAACACAGAGAGTAAGAAACAAGCCCTGCTATCAGAAAATTTACCATTTCCTCTACAAGATTTTTTATACAAACCCACGGTAACCACTGAACAAATAGAAGAGAGACACAAATGATAAAGAGGAAAATGAGAAAACCATCATGGGGATTACCAAACTGAATTGGCTGTCTGAAATATATGGGACAAGAAACAAGGGAAATATAGAACAACCAGAAAAGAAGTGATAAAATGGCAGCATTAAGCCCTCGTATATCAGTAATCACTCTAAATGTAAATGGATTGAATTCTCCAATTAAAAAAAAACAAGAGTGGCTGGATGGATTAAAAAACAAGACCCAACAATATGCTGCCTCCAGGAAACACAGCTTTAAAGACAAACACGGGCTCAGAGTGAAGGGATGGAAGACGATACTCCAAGATAAGGGCAAACAAAAGAAAATAGGTGTTGCCTTACTTATATCAGCCAAAGTAAACTTCAAGATAAAACAGTTAATGAGAGACAAAGAGGGGCAGTATATAATGGTAAAAGGGACACTCCACCAAGCAGGCATAACACTTACAAATATATTTGGACCCAACACAGGAGCCCCAAAGTACATAAAGCAACCATTAACAAGCCTAAAAAGGAGATAGTAACAACAGCACAATAATAGTAGGGGACCTTGACACCCCCACTTACATCAATAGATCATCCAGACAGAAAGTCAATGAGGAAATAGCAGAAATAAATGAACAACTAGACCAGATGGACTTCATGTATAGAACACTCATCCAGAAACAGCAGAATGCACATTGTTTGCAAATGCACATGGAACGTTCTGGATGATAGACTGTATATTGGGAAACGAGGGGAGCCTCAATAAATTTAAGAAGACTTAAATATCAAGCACCTTTTCCAACCATAATGCTATGAAACTAGAAGTCAGCTACAAAAAAAAGGGAAAGTAACAAATATGTGGAGACTAAACAACATGCCAATGAACAAACAATGGATCATTGAAGAAATTAAAGGAGAAATTAAAAAATGGAGACAAATGAAAATACACCATACCAACTCATATGGGATGCAGCAAAAGTGGTCCGAAGAGGGAAATTCATAGCAATACAGGCCCACCTTAACAAACAAAAAAAGTCAAATAAGCAATCTTAAACTGTACCTAACAGAATTAGAAAAAGAACAAAGCTCAAAGTCAGCAGAAGGCGGGAAATAGTAAAAATTAGAGCAGAAATAAATGAACTGAAACGAAAAAACCAGTAGAAGGCAGAGTGATGTCAGCATCATGGTGGAGTGAGTTTTCCCAGTAATCTCTCTCCTCCACTATACAACGAAAAAGACAGTCATACTCCAACAGAGGACCTCCACACACAACACAAAAAACATTGGAGAGACCCACACAGCCATACGACGGAGGGCAGAGAGACTGGAGCTCCCCTCAGAGGAGGTGGAACAGGGTAAGAGAAAATGTTGCTCACTGCCCTAAAGACTGCAATCTGGGACCGCAGGAGGCCTCCAAGAGGGAAGGAACAGGGCAGGGGATGTTCGTTTGCAGGAACATCTAGGATCCCTGAGGGCCCTTGCAGCTAGAGGGAGGATCTCTCCCAGGGTGAAAGCTTTCATGGGGTGGGGGGTGACCTTATCAAGCCAACATCCCCAGGAGAGCAGATAGCAAGAGCAGAGGGAGAATACTTGAGAGCACTCAGGAGAAAGTGCCCCTCCCCCCACCCATACAGTGTGGCTCCAGGCCCTGGGATCTCTGCTGAAGGCAGAGACCTCAGAATACGTGGCTCTTGACCCCACCCAGCGGCAATAGGTGATAACTGCGACCAAATAACACCAGAGTGAGAAAAAAGAGGCACTCCTAGCAATATCAAACATTCTATTAGAGCTCCAGACCAGAGAGAAAATGACAAGTACCAAGAAATTAGTCCTGAGGACACAGAAATATGTAATCTAAGTGACAAAGAATTCAAAATAGCCATCAAAAAACTCAACGAGTTAAAAGAGAATGTAGAGAAACAATTCAACGAGTTCAGAAGCTACTTCACAAGAGAGATCAAAACTATAAAGAATCAATCAGAAATGTTAGAGATAAAAGACACAATGGAAGAAATAAAACAAAATATGGATTCCCTGAATGCTCAAGTGGACACCATAGAGGAGCATATCAGCATAATCGAAGACAGACGTGTTGAAATGCTCCAGATGGAGGAGAGAGAACAAAGACTAAAAAGAAGAAAGTCTCTGAGAAATATTTAATTGCAATTATGTTGCAACTTGGAAATGCAACATAAGAATTATAGGTATTACAGAAGGCGAAGAGAAGGATAATGGAGTAGAAAGCTTGTTCAAAGAAATAATAGCAGAGAACTTCCCAAACCTAGGGAAGGAGATGGAAATCCATGTGGAAGAGGCTACCAGAGCTCCTAAATATGTCAATGTACAAAAACCTACTACAAGGCATATAGTAGTGAAACTGGCAAAAGTGAATGACAAAGAAAGAATATTAAGGGCAGCAAGGCAGAAGAAAATAACCTACAAAGGAACGCCTATCAGGCTTTCAGTGGTTTTCTCTGCAGAAGCCTTACAAGCTAGGAGAGACTAGAATGACATATTCAAATCTTTGAAGCACAAAAACTTTCAGCCAAGAATATTTTACCCAGTGAAAATATCCTTCAGATATGATGGAGAAATAAAAACTTTCTGAGACAAACATAAGATAAGGAAGTTTGTAGCCACGAGACCGCTCCCCGCCCCATACACAGAAGAAGTCCTCAAGAAGGCCCTCGTATCTGAAAAAAAAAAAAAAAAAAAAAAAAGGCAGGGTAGAAAGGAGTTACAAAGCACGGAGTAAGGAGATAAATAGGCAGATAGAATCAGAGCAGGTTAGCAAATACCCAAGTATAGCATTAAAGACAAAGGGAAGGAAAACACCAAAAACAAAGATAATCTTGTCATTTTAACCACAAACTCGTAAGATGGAACAAGATGTGAGAAAAACAACTTAGGAGGGGAAGAGGAAAGGGACTGAATCAGTTTAGTCTAAAGAAATAAGAGGCCATCAGAAAAGAGACTGTCTTATCCACGAGATTTTGAATACAAACCTCAGGGTAACCACTAAACAAAAAGAGCAGAATGGAGACGCAAATAATATATAAGGAGAAAACAAAGAAACACAACAGAAAAAATGACATAACTCGATTGGTAGAACAAAATGCACAGGACGAGAAACAAAGGAATTGCAGGAGAACCAGAAAATGAGTGATAAAATGGCAGCAGTAAGCCGTCATATATCAATAATCACCCTAAATGTGAATAGATTGAATTCTCCAATAAAAAGACACAGAGTTGAGATGGATTAAAGAACATGACCCAACAATATGCTGTCTCCAGGGAAACACATCTCAGCTCCAATGACAAACACAGGCTCAGAGTGAAGGGATGGAACATGATACTCCAAGCTAATGGCAAACAAAAGAAAGCAGGTGTTGGGCTGGCCCCGTGGCCGAGTGGTTAAGTTCGCGCGCTCCGCTGCAGGCGGCCCAGTGTTTCGTTAGTTCGAATCCTGGGCGCAGACATGGCACTGCTCATCAGACCACGCTGAGGCAGCGTCCCACATGCCACAACTAGAAGAACCCACAACGAAGAATACACAACTATGTACCGGGGGGCTTTGGGGAGAAAAAGGAAAAAATAAAATCTTTAAAAAAAAAAAAAAGAAAGCAGGTGTTGCCATACTTAAATCAGACAAAGTAGACTTCAAGATAAGGCAGGTAAAAAGAGACAAAGAGGGACAGTATATAATGATCAAAAGGACACTCCATCAGGAAGAAGTAACACTTATAAATATCCATGCACCCAACACAGAAGCACCAAAGTACATAAAGCAACTATTAACAAACCTAAAAGAGACATTAATAATAACACAATAATAGTGGGGGACCTCAACACTCCATTCACATCAATGGATAGATCATCCAGACAGAAAATCAACAAGGAAAAGTGGAATTAAATGAAAAGCTAGACCAGTTGGACTTAATAGACGTATATAGAACACTCCATCCAAAAACAGCAGAATACACATTCTTCTCAAGTGTGCATGCAACATTCTCAAGAATAAACCGTATGTTGGGAAACAAGGCAAGCCTCAATAAACTTAAGAAGATTGAAATAACAAGAAGCATCTTTTCTGATCACAATGCTGTAAAGCTAGAAATTACAAGAAAAAATCTGAGAAAGGGGCAAAGATGTGGATACTAAACATGTTATTGAACAAGCAATGGATCATTGAAGAAATTAAAGGAGAAATTAAAAAATATCTGGAGACACATGAAAATGAAAACATACCATAGCAACTCATGGGATGCAGCAAAAGCCATATTAAGAGGGAAATTCATTGCAGTACAGGCTTACCTGAACAAACAAGAAAAATCCCAAATAAGCAATGCCAAACTACACCTAATTGAATTAGAAAAAGAAGAACAAAGCCCAAAGTAGAAGGAGAGAAATAATAAAAATCAGAGCAGAAATAAATGCTTATTGAAACAAAAAAGGCAGTAGAAAGGATCAAGGAAACAAAGAGCTGGTTCTTTGAGAAAATAAATAAAATTGACAACCCCCTAGCCAGACTTACAAAGAAAAAAAGAAAGAAAGCTCAGATAAATAAAATTAGAAATGAAAGAGGAAGAATAAGAATGGATACCACAGAAATACAACAGATTATAAGAGAATACTATGAAAAACTATATGCCAACAAAATGGACAATCTAGAGGAAATGGATAAATTCTTAGACTCTTAGAATCTCCCAAAGCTGAATCAAGAAGAAATAAAGAATCTGAATCGACCAATCACAAGTAAAGAGATTGAAACAGCCATCAAAAGCATCCCAAAGAATAAAAGCCCAGGACCAGACGGCTTCCCTGGGGAATTCTACCAAACTTTCAGAGAGGATTTAATACCTATCCTTCTCATGCTATTCCAAAAAATTAGGGAAGATGAATGCTTCCTAATACATTCTACGAGGCCAACATCATTCTGATACCAAAGCCTGACGAGGACAACACAAAAAAGGCAAACTACAGGCCAATATTGCTGATGAACATAGATGCAAAAATCCTCAACAAAATATTGGCAACCCAAATACAGCAATACATCAAAAAGATCATACATCATGATCAAGTGGGATTCATACCAGAGACACAGGGATGGTTCAACATCCACAAATCAATCAACGTGATACAGCACATTAACAAAATGAGAAATAAAAACCACATGATCATCTCAGTAGGCTCAGAGAAAACATTTGACAAGATCCAACAGCCATTTATGATACAAACTCAACAAAATGGGGACAGAAGGAAATTACCTCAACATAACAAAGGCCATATATGACAAGCCCACAGCCAACATCATACTCAATGGGGAAAAACTGAACACCATACCTCCGAGAACAGGAACAAGACAAGGATGCCCACTCTCACCACTCTTATTCAACATAGTACTGGAGGTTTTGGCCAGAGCAATTAGGCAAGAGAAAGGAATAAAAGGAATCCAAATAGGGAGTAAAGAACTGAAACTCTCGCTGTTTGCAGATGACATGATCCTATATATAGAAAACCCTAAAGAATCCATTGGAACACCATTAGAAATAATTAACAACTACAGTAAAGTGGTGGGGTGAAAAATCAACTTAGAAAAATCAGTTGCATTTCAGTACTCTAATAATGAACTTACAGAAAGACAAGAATATAATTCCATTTACAGTCGCAACAAAAAGGATAAAGTACCTGGGAATAAATTTAACCAAGGAGGTGAAGGACTTATACAATGAAAACTATAAGACATTATTGAAAGAAATAGATAATGATGGAAAGAGATTCTATGTACATGGATTTGAAGAATAAACATAGTTAAAATGTCCATACTACCCAAAGCAATCCACAGATTCAGTGCAATCCCAATCAGAATCCCAATGATGTTCTTCATGGAAATAGAGCAAAGAATTTTAAAATTCATGTGGGGCAACCAAAGACACTGAATTGCTAAAGCAATCCTGAGGAAAAAGAACAAAGTTGGAGGCATCACAATCCCTGACTTCAAAATGTACTACAAAGCTACAGTAATCAAAACAGCCTGGTAGTGATATAAAAACAGGCACACAGATCAATGGAACAGAACTGAAAGCCCAGAAATAAAACCACACATCTATGGACAGCTAATCTTCTACTAAGGTGCCAAGAACATACAACGGAGAAAGGAAAGTCTCTTCAATAAATGGTGTTGGAGGGGCTGGCCCAGTGGTGTATCAGTTAATTTTGAGCACTCTGCTTCGGTAGCCCAGGGTTCGCCAGTTGGCATCCTGGGTGTGGACCTATGCACTGCTTATCAAGCCATGCTGTGGCAGGCATCCCTCATATAAAGTAAAGGAAGATGGGCACAGATGTTAGCTCAGGGCCAATCTTCCTAAGCAATAAAGGAGGATTGGTGGCAGATGTTAGCTCAGGGCTAATCTTCCTCAAAAGAAAAAAAAAAAGAAAAAAAAATGGTGTTGGGAAAATTGCACAGCCACGTGCAAAAGAATGAAAGTGGACTATTATCTTTCTATGCACACAAAAATTAACTCAATGGATTGAAGACTTGAAGGTAAGACATGAAACCATTAAACTCTCAGAAGGAAACATAGGCAGTACACTCTTTGACATCAGTCTTAGAGGATCTTTTCGAGCACCATGTCTGTTTTGGCAAGGGGAACAAAAGAAAAAGTAAGCAAATGGGACTTCATCAGACCAAAGAGCTGCTGCAAGGTGAAGGAAACCAGGATGAAAACGAAAAGACAACCCACAACCTGGGAGAACATATTTACAAATCATATATCTCACAAAGGGTTATCCTCCAAAATATGTAAAGAACACAGCAACAAATATCAAAGAATCCAGTCAAAAAATGGGCATAGAATCTGATCAGACATTTCTCCAGGGAAGTATACAGAGGGCAATAGCCATGTGAAAAGATGTTCAACATCATTAATCATCAGGGAAATAGAAATCAAAACTACACTAAGATATCACCTCACACCCGTTAGAATGGCTATAATACCAAGAGAAAACATAGCAAATGTTGGAGAGGGCATGGAGACAAGGGAACCCTCATACACTGCTGGTAGGAATGCAGGCTGATGCAGGCAAAAAAAACACCAAAAAACAAAAATAACGAACGAACGAAAAGAAACAGGCCCTGCATGTCCACCTGGGGCAGGAAATGGGACAGTGTCTGCTCCTGGAAAGTCCTTGTCTTCCCCCATCACAACCCCTCTGTCCTCCCAGAGGTCGTCGCTCCGGACATGAAAATCATTTACCACAAGCTGAATTGCTTCAAACAACACACATTTATTACCTCACAGTTTCTGAGGACCAGGAGTCAAGCCATAGCTTAGCTGGGTTCTCCCAGGCTGCAACCAAGGTGTCTCTTCTGAGGCTGTACTGGATGAGGACCCTTCCAGGCTCGCATGGTTGTTGGCAGCATTCAGCTGCCTTCCAGCTGTCGGCAAGCGGCCCTCTCCACAGGCAGCCCACAACATGGCAGCTTGCTTTTTCAAAGCAAGGGTGAGGGTCTCCCGGCAGTAGAGGCCTCAGTTAATCGTGGAAGTGACATTCCATCCCCTTACTGAATTCTGTGGGTTAAAAGCAAGTCATAGTGCCCAATAGCATGGGAGGGAGGGACAGAGAAAGAGAGGAAGAAAGTTAAAATAAGTGCTGGCCAGGATGTGGAGAAATTGGAACTTTCATCTGCTGCTGGTGGGAACATAAAATGCTGCAGTCGCTGTGGACAACGGTCTGGCAGTTCCTCAACAAGTTAAACAGAATTATCACGCAATCCAGCAGTTCCACTCCTAGATAGATACGCAAAAGAACTGAAAACAGGAACTCAGACTGATAACTTGTACACACGTTCATAGCAGCATTATTCACAATAGCCAGATGTGGAAACAACCCAGAAATCCATCAACAGAGGAATGGATCAGGTCTGTTCATACAGTGGAATATTATTCTGCCATAAACAGGACTGGCATTCTAATACATGCTACAATGTGGATGAGCCTTGAAAACATGCCAAGTAAGCAAGAAGCCAGATGCAAAAGACAGACCACATATTGTATGATTCCATTTATATGAAATCCAGAATGGATAAATTCATACTGGTGGAAAGTAGATTGTGATTTTCAGGGGCTGGCGAAAGAGAGAAGGGGGAGTGACTGGTAATGGGCACAGGGTTTCCTTTTGGGGAAATGGAAGAGTGGTGATGGTTGTATAACATGAATGTACTAAATGCCCCTGAGTTGTACACTTTAAAGTGGTTAAAATGGTAAATTTTGTGTTATGTGTATTTCACTGTATTGAAAACAAAAAGCAAAACTCACTCAAAGGGAGGTGGCTACACAAGGTGTAAACGCCAGGAGGCAGGGTCACAGGGTCCACTTCACAGTCTGTCCCCACTGTTGTTGTTATGACACTTTTTTTTTTTTTTAAGATTTTATTTTTTTCCTTTTTCTCCCCAAAGCCCCCCAGTACATAGTTGTGTATTCTTCGTTGTGGGTCCTTCTAGTTGTGGCATGTGGGATGCTGCCTCAGCGTGGCCTGATGAGCAGTGCCATGTCCGCGCCCAGGATTCGAACCAACGAAACACTGGGCCGCCTGCAGCAGAGCGCTCGAACCCAACCACTCGGCCACGGGGCCAGCCCCATGACACTTTTTTTGACTATGCTTCTTGTCTTAAAGTCTATGTGTCTGATCTCTGTCCTTATTTGGATCAGTTAAGTCACTTATAGTCAATGTAGTTAACAACGTGTTCAGTTTTGTTGATACTGTCTTATTTGGAGCTTTCCATTTGTCACACCCATTCTCTTTCTTTTTCTCTCCGTTTTTGCCCCTTCTGTGGGGGATCATTTTAGAATATTTTAGCATTCTAGTTTTTCCTCTCCATTAGTTTGGAAGTCATACACTCTATTTCTGTTCTTCTATGGTTGCCCAAGAGATTACAACACACACGTAATCTACTGTGCTGGGCTGACTAGTGGCCTCAGAGCATCCAGGCCTTAATCCCTGGAGCCTGTGAATGTCACCATGTGTGGCAAAGGGTTTTGGAGATGGGAGATGGTTCTGGATTGTCCACATGGTCCTACTGTAGTTACAAACATCCTTCTAAGAGAGGGGCAGAGGGAAATTTGACTACAGAAGCAGGCAAGATGCTCCTTGCTTTAAGTATGGAGGAAGGGGTCAAGGACCAGGGAATGCAATTCTAGAAGGTGGAAAAGCAAAGAAGTGGATTTTCGCCCAGGGCCTCCTGAGGGAGCACGATCTGCTGACGTGTTAATTTTATCCTAGCGAAACTGACTTTGGACTTGTGCCCTCCAGAACTGTAAGACAATAAGTTTGTGTTGTTTTAAGTCACTAAGTTTGTGTTACACCAGCAATAGGAAACTGACACACTCACCGAAATCTAAAGTTAATGAGAATGTCTCTTTGCCTCCCAGATGGTACAAGGACTTCGGAGCACTCAACTCCAGTTGAGTCCCTTCAAGCTTCGTTATTATTGTCTGGTGTGTTTTATGTCTGCCTAGATCTTTTCCCCTTGTTAACCCCATAAACATTATTTTATGTACAGTCAATGTTTGTATTTACCACTTTTTTGTTATCCCTCCTTCTTACAGCTCAGACTTCTTCCTAGGACGCTTCTTGTGCCTGAAGTGCATCCTTTAGCAGAGGCAGGATAGGGCGTGGCAAGTGAGGCCCTGGGCACAGGGTTTAGGGCGGAGCTCCTGCTCAGGGCTGGGCAGGAGCTGCAGCCTGGATCATTTCTTCTGACCTGTTTTTAAGACACCAGTTCTCTCATGACTGTGTTTTATCTGTTAAATTCATCCATTGAATTTTTATTTCTGATGACTATATTTTTCTTTCTAAAGGTTTTTACATGTGCTGAGTCACTCTTTATATTTTATGGCTCCTATGAGACATTTATAGTCTCATCTTTAACTTTTTAAACATAGTAAGCCTACTTGTAACTGAACCTGACATCTTGGGGGCCTGTTCTGCTGACGCGTGTCTGCTGGCTTTCGTACGTGGTGCCTTATGTGCTATAAAGTTCCATTATCTAGGGAGGATTTATTTGCTCCTGCCAGGTGCCTGGGGTCCATGAGGGAGTCCAGGATCCTTTTATATGAATCCACAACCTGAGAGATTTTGGAGGAGACCACTCAGGTGATATGAACTTGGGCTTCAAAGCCACAGTGTGTTAGCATGTGATTTCAATTTATCAGGAAGTTATTATCCTTTTTCTGCTGAACGCCAAGGTGTTTTGTTGTTGTTTTCAGTCCCGGTGTTTGGGGAGAGGAGGGAATTGTCCAGTGGGTGTAGCCTTTTGGGGCCCCAGCTTGATGGGGAAGTGTCCCCTGTTCAGCACATGACCTTATGCTGGCCCTTCTCACCTGTGAGCCGGTGAGAAGGGAGACCTCAGGCTCTGTGGTTTGGGCGAGTCCCTCAGGCCCAAGTGGTTTAGGTGCTGTGATCACCTCTCTGAGTTCTCACCTCTGCTTGGATTTTGGCCTGAAAATTCCATATCGTGTTGTTCGCTCTTTGATGCTTTTAGGAAGATTTAAACCACTCTATCCAGCATTTTTAGTTATCCATAAATGAAGCTGGAGCCTCTCTTCCCAGGTTGGAAACGGCAGCTCAGAGCAGGCAAAGCCTTGGAGCAGTGACGGGGCCCAGAAGCTGAAGGAAGAGCTGGGTGTTTCTGGAGGAAGCCCCCCCAAAAAATAAAGACAGGAAAAATTGACAAGTAATCTCAGTGTATAAGGTAGACCACAGGTCTTCTACAGAAGAAGGGTTTCTGTGGGTTAATGTGACACAGAGAATGCCACAGCAGGAAAATGGGCCAAGGACACAGAAGTGGAGAGGGGGCCAGCAGTCCTTCCCTTCCCGGTGACCCAGTCAGTGGAGGTCCCCCCATGGGGAGCTGGGGAGGACAAGGCACTTTAGCCAGGAGGCAGTTTTAGCCATATTATCAATAAGCCATAGCAACCAGCATCCTATTCACCCCAGAAATTCCACTTCTATAAAAATTCCCCATGGAAATGTTTCTATGTTCGTGCGTAGAATGTTAGCTACAAATATTCCAGGTCAGGTTCTCTGCAAATTATTTGTAAAAATGAAAAACACAAATGAAAAATCACTCATGCCCCCAACCACTTTCCTTTTCTCGGGTTGTATAAAGCATGGTGACAGTTGCCTTCTCTGTCTCTTTGGTCCCATGCCAGTGGAAAACTGCTGCCAACACTTAATTTGTATCGTTTTCAGGTTTACTCTTGATTATATCAATATAAAAATGGATTTACGCTCTCCCCGTTGGCCTGCAGGGCGCTTTGTTATCCGAATGTCTTGGCGTTGTTCGGTGTCTGACCTCATTCTCCGTAGTGGCTACACAGCAGTCCCTCGTGTGACTCCACCATAATTCATTTGACTTCGCTCCTACTGATGAATGGGTTGGTTGTGCACCATATTTTTTCTTATTTCCTTTTTATTTCTCTGCTCTAATAAACAGTTATGCACAGAACATCACTGTGCACACATCTTTATATATGTGTGCCGCTGTTTTCTGCAGGATAAATTCCCAGAAGCAGGATTGCAGGCGTAGAGAATTTGCTCTTTTTGGGTTTAAAGGATACAACTAGTGAGAAATGTGCTGGAGCCTGCTTGTATTACCTTGTGTTAAATTTTCAGGAATTCTGAGAGCTGGTTGTTAAACACAATCACTAGTAAAAATTAAATTGTATTAATTTAATTATGTACACACATAAATAGGTCATGTTAAAAACAAAGGTAAATACTGAAAATACATTCCTTCCTAATTATGTTACGATATTGTACTATTATCTATGTTGTTGTTACCTGTGTTCATGTCTCTTGTGTCTGGACAGTGGAAATACAACACAAAGGCGCTACTTTGTATCTCTTCTTCACTTCCCAAGCAGGCATATTGACAGCTTGAAATCAGCCATGAGGGCAGTATTTACCCAGTGGAAACCCCCTACCCCTTTTTCCAGAGCACCAGTGATTAAACATGTACCAGGCCACAAGTGTAAACAACTGAATTACCCTCCCAAAAGGTTATCCTGAGCTACACTTCCACCACAAGTGTATTGAATCTTGCCTTCTTAATACTTTTTCATGATTTTTTCTTGTTGTTAATGAGCATTTTCATTTGTGTGTCTTTGTGCATCATTGCAGATGTCCATTGGCTCTTGGTACACTGTGAGTTGCCTGTTTACCCTTTAGCTTATTTTTCTACTAGGCTAACTGATGTTAAAAAAAAAAAAAAGGTCAAGGGGGTGAGAAAAAAGAACTCAGAGGTCTGTGTTGTATAGCGGAGATAATAACATTTTGTCTGCCATTTTTGGCAAATATTTTTCTCCCAGTTCCTCTTTTAGCTTTACTTATAATGTCTTTCTTCTGCCCATACCGAGTTTTTTTTCTCTTTGTATAGTCCAGTGTGTCCACTTTTTCCAGTGTCACTTTGAGAATACCATTTCTTAAGAAAAATACATCTAAATGTGCCTAGAAGGACCTGAAAGGCTGTATATGAAATGCTCTTGTTTTCTGGGTGGGGCGGTGTCTGGGTGGGGCGGCTTCTGCCTCTGTGTGTGTGTGGTATGTCTGTGCATGTGTGTCACACGTGTGCTGTTGGCTCTGACTCCCGTGTTCTCCATTTGTTCACATGTGGTTTCCCCATGTGTCAGGTGGGAATTGAAGGAATAGTGGATGTACTGGACCCACGAGGATACCCAGGAAGGTGCATTGGTTATTTTCTGAAGTTTCTGCAAGGACCATGATTGATTTTACGAGAACAATTTTTCAAAAGAAGCTCTGACATCTGTCTTCTTTGAAGTGTGGGCTGTAGGTCGGGCTCCTGGCTGGCGCCCTGGCGCACCTTGTCTGCTACATGACTGGGTGCTGGGGCAGGACCCACCTCCTCCCAGCATGTCGAGTCTGGCAAGCGGGGGCCTTCCCCCCAAGCCTGCTGGCTTCTCGAAGGCCCCAGTACCCCTCCAGAGCCGCTGGGTATGGTCGGGCCAGTTGGGCCCTGCGCAGGTCCCGGTCTGCGCCGGCAGGGGGCGCCGTTCCCTAAGTTCTCGGGGGCCGCGCCCCGCGCACCCGGGACCCCGCCGTGGGCTCTGGGCGGGTGAGGGACAAGCCCGGCTGACCCGGGTCCCAGAGGAGTCCGAAGCGAGCAGCCCCGGGGGGTCCGGCCTCGCCAGGGATCTGCCACCCTACTCCCGAGGGGCTGGAGCCGCACGCCTGCGCCCCGATGTGGCCGCAGCCTAGGGCATGTGGGTCACGGGTTACGACGTGGGCTTTGGGACCCGCCTTCCCAAACTCGCCTCAGGCCCCAGGGGTGGGGGCGACCTGAACCCTCTCCCTCGACCACCCAGGGTGCCCGGATGTGACAGTGACGGCTGTGGCTCAGGCTCTCCCAGACCCCTCTCTTCCTCTGGGGGGCAGACGCCCACCCGCCGAGCCGGAGAGAACACGCTCACGCGCACCGGGCTTGCTTTTGGGACTTTACTCCGACGCTGGAACCTCGCGGGAGGGGCAGCCGGGGGGCCCCGCACCCACCGAGCCCGGGTTTAGCGACAGTCGGAGGCCAGCGCCGAGATCACGTGGCTCAGGAACTTGACCAGCGAGGCGTGCAGGGTAGGGCTGAAGTCCCCGGGGAAGTGCCGGGCGAGGGTCACCAGCAGGCAGTGGCCCAGGAGCTGCGGAGAGAGGGGTCGTCCCACCCGGGGTCCGTGCGTCCCCGCCGCGTCCCTGCTGGGAGCAGCGGTCCCGCCCCGGCCCGCGGGCTCACCTGGAAGCTGGCGGGGTCCACTCGCAGCTCGCGAACGTGCCGGTGGCGCAGAGCCGACAGGGCGCGGGGCAGGTCTTCCAGGTGCTCCACGGCGAGGGTCAGCGCGTCGGCCACCTTCTGGCCGTGGGCTTTGACCTGGGTGGAGCCGAGGCTCAGGTCCAGGTGGAGGAAGTAGGTCGTGGTGGAGGGGAAGCCCAGGAACATCCTGCAGGAGGAACGCGAGAGAGGTGCGTCCGGGCGGGAGGGGCTTGGGGAGCAAAGGAGGGCGAGCCGGAGGGCGCGGGGCCTCCGCACCTCTCCAGGGCCTCGGTCGCGTAGACGCCGACGTTGCTACCCATCTTCTTCCACAGCGCGCGCACGGTCGCCCTGTCCGCCGCCGCCAGCGCCATCGTGAGCCCGGCCCGCGAGCGCGCCTGCGCCCCTGGGCGGCGGGTCCCCGCGGCCTCCGCGGGCGCCACTCCGCGGGCGCCGCGCCTCTGCTCGCAGAGTCCAGTCCCGAGGGGTCCGGGAGCGCTCGACTGAGCGTCTGCTCCGGCCTGGCACACTTCCAATCACCCTGGACGCCGAGGCCGCCATTTTTGCGGTGTTTGCTGTATGGAAACGAATATTTAAAGTGTATTATTGTTAGTAGATGACATGAATTTTAGCACGCATTCTGGCCTGGAACGTCAGCTTATTCTACCTCCCTCCCGAGTCCTTTATGGCACCTCCCTGAGTCTGTGTCTCATTTATTGTATAGAATGAAGATACCGAGTTTTCCTTCCCAAGATTGTTGTGAGAGTTAAATGGATAACAAATGTCAAGTGCCTGGCTCCCAGCTCTTGTTCCTCTCAGGACAATGGACGTTTATCGAGTTCCTAGGATGTATCCCACTAAACACAGCTAATACCTACGCAGTGCTCGTTCTGTGCCAGGAAACACTCTACAGTGTTTTTTAAAAATTGTGGTGAAATTCATATAACTTAAAATTTACCATCTTAGTGGCCGGCCCCATGACCCAGCGGCTAAGTTCACGCGCTCTGCTTCAGCAGCCGAGAGTTTGGCTGGTTCGAATCCTGGGCGGGAACCTGACATGGCTCATCAGGCCACGTTGAGGTGTCCCACATAGTACAACCAGGGGCGCTCACAACTAGAATATACAGCTATGTACTGGGGAGCTTTGGGGAGAAAAGGAAGGGAACAAAAAGAAGATTGGCAACAGTTGTTACCTCAGGGACCAATTAAAAAAAAATTACCATCTTAGCCATTTGAAAGTGTACAATTCAGTGTTTTGAATCACATTCACAATGTTGTGCAACCGTTACCACTCTCTGGTTCCAGAAAGTTTTAGTCATCTCAAATAGAAACCCTGTGCCCTTTAGCAGTCACTCTGTAACCCCTCTCCTCCAGCCCCTGGCAGCCACCAATCTGCTCTTCTGTTTGGTGGCTTTGCCTATTCTGGACATTTCCTAGAAATAGAGCAGACAGTACACGGACTTTTGTGTCTGGCTTCTTTCCGCATCATAGCATGTGTCAATACTTCATGGCTTCTATGGCCAAATAACATTCCTCTGTATGGATAGACCACATTTGTTTATCTGTCATCCACTAACGGACACTTGGGTTGTTTCCACTTTTAGCCCAGGCCTTCCTTTTTCCTGGTAATAAAATAAGGAAGACTGTCTCTTACTGAGAGCTCATGCTGTGCCACCAGCAGTGCTAAGAGCATCACACACTGAGGCAGACCTGCCATCGCATTTTCCAGTGGCAACTCTTGGGCCCAGGGAGGAAAGGGCGTGCCTTCAGGGAGGGCTCAAGGCTGGATGGCTGCCAAGACCAGACACCTCGAGCCCTCACTCTGAGGCCACAGGCACTAGGAGGAGGAAGCACGTGGAGTGTGGCTCCCTGGCCCCGGCTCTCCTCTTCAATGCCCCGCTGGGGGTGGTTGGGGGGCCTCAAAGGTGCCAGCCTCAGGGCAGTGTAGTGGGTGCCGAGCTGGGCCCCAAAACTGGGCCTCCAGACCCTTGATGGCCCCAGGATATCAGTGTGAGCATCCTGGGAGTGGTACCAGGTGAAAGGCATGCATTGCCTGGCACTTGCCATTGCACTGGTCACCCCTGATTCCATCTAGACTGCATGTATTTGGAGGCAACTCCAAGAGAGCATGACCTCTGTCCTCCTCAGCGCCCAACTCTGGGAGGAGCGCTGGGAGAGCTCAGAGGTCCTAGGCTGGAGGGCTGCCAACTCTCAGATCAAGTGTGTGTGTGTATATGTGTGTGTGTGCCCTTAAATGTAAAGGTGAAAAATGAATTCATTGCTTGAATAAACCCGTGTTGAGTCTGCAAGGAATGAAATGCAGGAAGAGGCCAACGTGCATAGCAAAGCTCTCCAGGGTGACAGTGGGGGGTTGCAGCAAACCCCAGGCAGCCTACCAGCTCCACTCCCTCCTCCACCCTTTTCTTCCCTTCCCTCTCTGCCCGCTCCTGGGAGGTCCTTGATCAGACAGACCACCCCCACCCCTGGCACATTCGCGGACACAGAGAACCGAGGCACGCAGGCTGCATGCAGCCCATCAGACTTTATTGAAAGGTAGGGAAGTGCGGGCACGCGGAGCGCAAAGGGCCCCGGGCCGCGGGCAGGGATCGCCGTGGCTCCAGCTTAACGGTATTTGGAGGTCAGCACGGTGCTCACACTGCTCAAGAACTTGTCCAGGGAGGCGTGGACGGCAGGGGTGAAATCGTTGGGGAGGTGGACGGCCAAGGTGGACAGCAGGCAATGACTCAGAAGCTGCGGATCGAGGGGGTGTCAGGGGGCGTCGGGGCCGCGGCCGCCCGCGCTCCACTTCTGAGACCCACGGGGTTCCCTGCCCTCTGGGAGGGCCCGCTGCGCCTCCCGCTCGTCTCTCCCGCCCGGCCAGGCCCGGCCCCCGGGCTCACCTTGAAGTTGACGGGGTCCACGCGCAGCTTGTGTGCGTGCAGGTCGCTCAGATTCGACAGGGCGCCAGGCAGGTCGTCCAGGTGGCCCACGGCGAGAGTCAGCGCGTCGCCCACCTTCTTGCCGTGGGCCTTGACCTGGGCGGAGCCGTGGCTCAGATCGAAGTGGGGGAAGTAGGTCTTGGTGGTGGGGAAGCCCAGGAACATCCTGCAGGGAGAGGAGAGTGAGCGGGGGGCGGGGGGGGGGGGGCGGCGGCGGCGGGGGGCCGGCGTGGGTGTGGGGTGGCGGGGTCGGGGGCAGGGTCCGGAGCCTCGGATTCGGAAGAAGGTGCTGGCCGGGCTCCTCCGGCTGGTCCGCGGTCAGACCCTGAGATCTTGGGGGTCTTTGCACCAGCCGGGCCAGAACCCACCGAGGGGTTGCTGGCAGGCCCCTGGGGCGGCTGCTGTGCCCGAGGGTCCCGGCCGGGGAAAGGAGGGTCCTCACCTCTCTAGGGCCTCTGCGCCAAACTCGCCAGCGTGGCCGCCAACCTTACTCCAGGCGGCCTTGACGTTGGTCTTGTCGGCGGCAGACAGCACCATGGTGACTGTTTCTGAGTCTGTGCTAGGACCAGCAGCGGCACAGCAGCGTACGCGGCGGGCCGAGCGCGCAGCTTTATAGTCCGGGCGCGGGGGGCACGCCCGCCCGGGCCGCGCTCATTGGCTGGCGAGGAGCGGGGCGCGCGGCGGCGCCGCAACCGCAGGAGACGCCGGCGGGGTTCTGCGCCAACGAGAGCTGTGGGACTTCGCTGCTGGTGGGCGCGGGGACCCGGCCAGGACGTTCCTCCCTCCCACAGGCTGCATCCCCCTCCCCGGAGGCTATATCCTTGCCCCCAGGCTGCAGAGCCAGTTGGTTTGGGGTGGGTTAGTGCGGGCTCCTCCACCAAGTGAGGTCAGTGACACCCGCCAGGGTCCGTGAGCATCCCCGCACCCCCCAGGCTGCGCTCTCCTGGGATCGGAAGGGAGTAAGTTGGCCCCGCTACCCACTCGGGACCAGGCTTGACTCCCGCGGGACGTGTTTTAACTTGGGCAGAATCAGCGAATGAATGGGCGACGGAGTACGGGACGGAAGAAAGGCCTCGTCTAGTCGGGGCAGACAGAGATGCGCCCTTGCTCACCTGGACTCAAGAATTCCCCCGAGGAGTCCCTCCTGCTCCCCTTCAGCTCCCTTTATCCACCAGTCATGTGTGAGCGCCAGCCGGGAAGGAACAACGTGGAGGGGCAGAATCCGCAGGGCTGGGGGGCGCCCCCGGCTCAGGCTCCTTCCCAGGGTGGTGGTCCCTGCAGCCGCGGGTCCGGGGCTCACAGAGGCCGCCCCTCCTATTTGGGGCCCCTGTGTGATTGTGTGATTGACTCTCTCTGTCCTTCACTGGCGAGTGGTCCTGGTTTCAACGACACCCCAGTCCCCCAGATTGTGCCTGACACAAGACTCACTGGGTAACTAGTAGTTGAATTGATAAATAAAGCAACTGGCTGAACCAGACCTGAGCTTTCAGGCTAGTTAGGGACACAGACGATCATCCACTCATTACTCAACTACATACATAGTCGTAAACCTTCTCAAAGGCCCTGAGAAAGCGTGGAGGGAGTGGATGAAGCATTCAAGGATGTCAGGGTTAGTCTGAGGATGACGGTGGGCTTCCCTGAGGAGGTGAGCCTGGAGGATGAGTAGGTAATAGGCAGAGTAGGATGGAGAGGGAGCTCCCCATTTTCTTGTAGGGGAGCAGAGGGAGAGAAGTCCTCTGTGGCTGCAGAATGGATGTGGGGGGATGTGGGGATGATGAGGCTGGCAGACCCTGCAGGATGGGAGAAGGGAGGGACTTCTGGTGAAACAGTGAGAAGGGGCAAGAATTCCAGCTGGTGCCTTCCCCTTACTGGTGACAAGTGATAGTCCTTTGGGCTAGTTGGTGGGAGGTGGGTACTGAGGAGGTGAAACATCAGAACTTGGTGAGGAGAAAAGGGAGTGAGAAGTCATTGATATGTCCTTTCCTGGGAGTCTAGAGAACACTGCTTTGGGGAGTGGGTTGGGTGGGCATCCTTCAGCCCAGCCCTCTGTCCCCATCCCTCCCCTAGGGCCTTCATTTGGGAGCTGCCCTGTGTGTCTAGGAGGACGTGATGGTCAAACTGACTTGGACAGAGAAGAAAGCAGCTCAGACAAGTCTCAGCAATGTTGCCTTCTGCTCTGTCCCCATGTCTGTTCTCATTTTGTCCTCACCGGACCCTCCCTAGTTCATTCCACTCTCCTTTCCTACCCTCTACCTTATTTCTGACTTTGTCCACAGCCTCAGGCTCAATCCTGGCTCTGAAGAACAAAAAGGATAATACCTTGGGGGCTTACAAGCACCAAAGACCCATCCCCAAGCCTGGGCCAACTCCCTCCTTCTGCATCTTGCTCTAATCCCTGCCCTGGGCCCTTCTAAGGCAAGAGTTGGGGAACATATCTCAGCCAATGGCTTACATTCTTAATATGGGAAAAGCTCCCACATTTATATAAGGACAAGACAAATGACTTGTGAGAACAACTGACAATGGATATTAACAGGAAATTAACAGAAATATAGAAATGATCAAGTATTTCTATGAAGTAAGAAAGCTGAATAAACTGGCCAAAAGAATGTAGAGGAGATAGGTTTCAGTGAGAAGAGCGGGTTGCAGACAAATTATGGTATGCTGATATTTTAAACAATTATTTTATTGAGGTCGCATTGGTTTATAACATTGTGTAGATTTCAGGTGTACATCATTATACTTCAGCTCCTGTATAGACTGCCTTGTGCTCACCACCAATAGTCTAGTTTTTATCCATCACCAGACATACGTACCCCCACCCCCCTGCCCTCCGCTTACTTTTTGATAAATATCGATGATATTTTCCACACACACAAAAAGTGTAGTCATAGATGTGCTTGTGTCCCCTCAGCACGGAGCCAGCATAGGAGCCAGAGGGCTCAGTCCCACACTGTTAATGGGGCTTCTTCTGCAGGGGTTGGGGCAGGGCGTGGGGACTCTCTCTCCTTACTTTGAATAACATAAAAAGTGTGTGTGAGAGAGTGTGTGAAAGCCTGGATGGATTTTAGTACCTTAAGTGTTTTTCTATGTTTAAATAAAAACGAGTTGGGTTGTGTGGCAGAGGAAGAGTGCATGGTGAACAGCGGGGAGCATCTCATGGTGAAGAGCGGGGAGCATCTCCCAGCTGTTCAGAGAGGTCCATGTCCAGAAAGAAAGGAGTATGCAGGGGGCTCACCACCCTCCTGAAACTTTGATCCCCTGCAGCAAGTTGCCCTGGAGATAGGGGCTGGGCTGGAGATGCTGATGGTGTTCCTAGGTGGCTGCAGAGCCGGTCGGCCTGCAGAATTCTAGGGCTTCAGCACCTGGACAGGGGCCTTACTGAAGGTGGCTCACAGCGCGGCGCAGAACCGCTGGCAGACCCCAGGAGCCTCTGGCTGGAGAATGGGGAAGCAATTAGCTGGGGGATGCAGGGCTGGGCACGCAATGCCTGGTAACCTGCAGGAACGAGGGAACAGGTGCTCTGCTAAGTGCCTTGACTCAGGTCCTCTCTCCCCCGCCCCCACTTGCCTGCCGCCCCCAAGGATTGCTGTGAGGCAGGGAGGGTGCGCCAGGCTGCGGCGCCCATTCCAAGCAACCTTCCTTCTGGTGGAAAGGAGGTGGAATCTTCTAGATATTGTCCAATGCCTGCATTTGCACGGGAGCCGCCTATGTTTGTGGTTTTTTTGATCTAGATTATATGTTCAACGGGCATCAGTCAGAGACTTCAAACAGGGTGGCGATCTTACAACTCCCCACGTCCCATGCCAGGGAGGAACCCTGCGAAGTCGGGCACCTCCCAGCACAGGAGCACAGTGCAGCGATTCCCTGAAGCATGTGTCTTAGCTCCACTCCCTCCTCCACCCTTTTCTTCCCTTCCCTCTCTGCCCGCTCCTGGGAGGTCCTTGATCAGACAGACCACCCCCACCCCTGGCACATTCGCGGACACAGAGAACCGAGGCACGCAGGCTGCATGCAGCCCATCAGACTTTATTGAAAGATAGGGAAGTGCGGGCACGCGGAGCGCAAAGGGCCCCGGGCCGCGGGCAGGGATCGCCGTGGCTCCAGCTTAACGGTATTTGGAGGTCAGCACGGTGCTCACACTGCTCAAGAACTTGTCCAGGGAGGCGTGGACGGCAGGGGTGAAATCGTTGGGGAGGTGGACGGCCAAGGTGGACAGCAGGCAATGACTCAGGAGCTGTGGATCGAGGGAGTGTCAGGGGGCGTCGGGGCCGCGGCCGCCCGCGCTCCACTTCTGAGACCCACGGGGTTCCCTGCCCTCTGGGAGGGCCCGCTGCGCCTCCCGCTCGTCTCTCCCGCCCGGCCAGGCCCGGCCCCCGGGCTCACCTTGAAGTTGACGGGGTCCACGCGCAGCTTGTGTGCGTGCAGGTCGCTCAGATTCGACAGGGCGCCAGGCAGGTCGTCCAGGTGGCCCACGGCAAGAGTCAGCGCGTCGCCCACCTTCTGGCCGTGGGCCTTGACCTGGGCGGAGCCGTGGCTCAGATCGAAGTGGGGGAAGTAGGTCTTGGTGGTGGGGAAGCCCAGGAACATCCTGCAGGGAGAGGAGAGTGAGCGGGGGGCGGGGGTGGGGGGGCGGCGGCGGCGGGGGGCCGGCGTGGGTGTGGGGTGGCGGGGTCGGGGGCAGGGTCCGGAGCCTCGGATTCGGAAGAAGGTGCTGGCCGGGCTCCTCCGGCTGGTCCGCGGTCAGACCCTGAGATCTTGGGGGTCTTTGCACCAGCCGGGCCAGAACCCACCGAGGGGTTGCTGGCAGGCCCCTGGGGCGGCTGCTGTGCCCGAGGGTCCCGGCCGGGGAAAGGAGGGTCCTCACCTCTCTAGGGCCTCTGCGCCAAACTCGCCAGCGTGGCCGCCAACCTTACTCCAGGCGGCCTTGACGTTGGTCTTGTCGGCGGCAGACAGCACCATGGTGACTGTTTCTGAGTCTGTGCCGGGACAGCAGTGTACGCGGCTGGCAGAGCGCGCAGCTTTATGGTCTGGGCGCGGGGGGCACGCCCGCCCGGGCCGCGCTCATTGGCTGGCGCGGTGCCGGGAGCTGCGGGCTGGGAAAGCGCTGAGCCGAGCGAGGGGGGCAGGCAGGACTCCCTGCGCCCGCGCCGGGAGCCAGCTCTCCTCCGCACCCTCGATTCTCTCTCCTGTGGTTCCGGGAGCCCACGCGGGTTCTGAGCCACCCAAACCCACTGTCACTCGCCTTTGGCTCGGGCTGGGGGATAGCTTCCAATGTGTATATTTGCGGGTTCCGAAGTGAAACAAGCTGCTTTGGCACCAAACTTTGCCCCAGGCCGAGAGCTGCAAACTGTCCGTGTAAACGACGCGGGGAAGGAGATAATGTGGGGGACGTCCTCCAAGCCCTCCTCCCCCGGTGGTGGGCAGGCGCTCCCGGCAGCAAGGGGTAACGGGCGGCCTGGACCGCGTGGGCGCGGGTTTCGGCCGAACCACCGTCCGGACTTAGCCTCCAGCGTCCCCCTTCGGACTTGGGCGCCGACGGTCCCGGAACGGTCCTCATCAGAGTTTGGAGGGCTCCCAGGGTCCCTCTCCGGGCTCCTGTCCCCTTGTCCGCAGAGGTTCTGGGTTGAGCGCTAAGATTCCTGCCCCGGTGCCGCAGGCGGGAGAGATCGACCCTGGGGCCGGGCGTGGTGGCCGGGGACGCGCGGAGACTGGGGCGCCGCTGCTGCGGCTGGGTGGGGGTGGGGTGGCCGGGGCCAGCCTGGAACCGACCCTGCATTCTGATCGCGTAAATTATTTCAAAGACCCAGCGAGGCCCGAGGTTTTCCCACCTGATGCGTTAGGCTCAGATTGCTCGGGGACATGCCCAGTGAATCGAGTTGGAAACCTGTTCCGCCAGATTGCGGCCGTCGAGAAGTTCCTCCCTACCCCCATCCCTTGCCCCCAGGAGATTCAGAGGAAGGGGATAATTTGGCCCAGGGCAAGATTTGCTGCAGGCTAGGGGGAGGGGAAGCGGAAAAGGAACAGAGATGGGTGTCCGAGGAACCCAGGGCCGCAATTCTGTTTAACCTCAGGCCAGGAACTTGGCCCCTGGGCCTGGGAGCCCGCGTCTGTCTGCAAAAGGGGCAAAGATTCACCTTCCCCGCTTCCGCGCGAGGTAGGGATGGAGGGAGAATGACTGAACGAACGAATGACTGCGGACGTGCTTTGAGAAGGTGGGGCCACCGCGCAAGCCGAAGCCTGACTCTCCTCCGATCCGAGCACCCACTCTGCCCTACCACGGCCCCCCACCGAAGCTCCACCCCGCCGTCTGGAGGCGCCCTCTCCTCGGCGTCCACACCCTCCCGCCGCCGGGCCGTGTTCGCCCCCAGCCCCATTCCAGGCCGGGCGGCTCCGGGCCTGCCTCCTGGCTTCCAATCAGCCCCTGTCACCTCTCCTCTGGCGAAGGGGCCTCCTTCCCAGCCCTTGATCAGGCTTCCTGTTGACCCTTCTGCCGGAAATGCTGCCCTCTCCAGCCGCGTCCCAAGGAAGGTCTCTGCGGGGACCCTCTGCTGACACCGCCCCCAGAATGCGAGACCCTGATGCTGTTGCTGCCTGGCACCCCGGAAGACACTTCTGTTCTCTCGGGAGAAATGTGTGCAGCCCCTCCTTGTGGGGACCTGGGCCTGTCCCTGCTCAGGCCTCAGCGGGGGTCAGCCAGACATCCGAGCGATTCACCTTTCCCGACTCATGACCTTCTCCACTGTCCCTCCTGACTGTGCCCTCCTCACTGACCCCTCCTCGCTGTCCCTCCTCACTGGCCCCTGTCCTCACTAAACTCACGCTGTCACCTACACCAGTGTCACCTGGGACACTGTCACCTGTCCCAGGCTGTCTGACACTCACCTCTGCAGGGCCTCGGTGCCCACGGCATCCGCCTGCATGGAGATCTTGCCCCATATGGACACGACCATGGTCCTCTCAGCCTTGGTCAGAGACATGGTGATGGCTGGACTGGAGCTGGGTGTCCTCAGGACTGGCCTCCATGGTGCTCAGCCCCCAGGGTCCCCTTATATACACGGAGCTGGGGTGGGGGCCAGAGTGTGGCCATTGGTCAGGAGGGGAGGGGGCCGTGAGGGTGGTGGTCTCTTATCCGATCCAGTGACGAGCAGTTTGGGGTGAGGGGGTGAGGGTATCACCCACTGGGCCACAGCCAGAGCCCTGGCCCAGGGAGATGGGGGCCCAGGCTTGGGTCGAGGGTCCACGTGTCAGCCCAGCCCAGAGACTGGCCTCCGTAATGCTGGTCCCTCCCCTCCTTGTCCTTGCAATGGAAGGATGACCTGAAACCCGTCGGGCCCTGACAGAAGCACCCTGTTCCTTAAGCTTAAGCTTCAGCAACGCCACCTGATGAGTCACCGAGGCCCATGGAGGGAAACTGAGGCCAGGCATCACTGGGTGTGAGTGGCAGTCTTGGCCTCAGACCCTCTCCCGCCTCTTCTGTGTTGCCCCCTCCTCACCTAGATGAGGGTCTGTCTGAGGTTCTCCCCAGCATGGGCCAAGTCCCCCAGCAGCTTGGGGGGGCTGCTTTCCAAGCAGGGCCCCCAGGCCGCAAGGAGCCTGGATTCTCCCACAAAGGCTGGGCCACACGCGCCTACGGTTCCACCTGTCACAGCCTGGACAAGACCCTTTGTTTCTCTTTGTCCACGCAGCTTCGCTTCCCTTCCCTTCCCGTAAGGCGGCCATTCTAATGAGCCTGTATCTTCCTCTCAGTTCCTATGGGTTCTTGCAAAGTGCACTTTTATGCATGTATTTTTAAGTTAAATTATAGCTTGATTTGAATGTTGTAATTATAATAAACATTTTTTATAAGCACTTTCTTAAAATAGAAGATTTTTTTACAGAACATACAATATGATAATGTTTTTCAGTAGTAGAAAGGGCTGGATAGGACAGCACCAAACTAGTGACAGTAATGACCCCTAAGTGACGAGGGTTGTGGTGTCCTTGTCGGTTGGTCGGTTGCGTGTGTTGTCACTGGGTTTCCACATGGAGCACGTGTTGCTGTTCAGTGGAGCTGAGCTGTGGGCCGCCTGACCCTGTCTTTGTATCTGAGCCGAGAGTTTGGGGCCCCTGGGCACAGGGGGCTGGCAGACCAAGCCCAGGCCTGAGTCTGGTGGAGAAGCTTCTTCTGTGGCTCCTCCTGTTACACATCCCCCGACGGCCACCTCCCTGGCTGCCTCAGGGAGACCCTGGGTACTCGGAGAAAGGGGCAGAGACCCCCTCACTGCTCTGACCCTGGACTGAGCCCTAACATCTGCGTGTGGACCAGTTTCTCCCTCCCCAGCCAGCGCATGAAGGGGGATGGCTGTCATGGCGATCCGTGTGGTGGCACCTGTTTCCACTCGCTGTTGAGGTCGCACACTTTCCCACATGACAGGTAAGATCTGTTGGTCCATTCTCACTGGTCAGATGCACTCAGGTTGTATTTCTGTAGTTTGGTTTTTTACACACACACTCACAATCTCCACACACTCAGGCTTTTCTTTCTACATTTTCTTTAACACATGTTTCGTGCATGTATTTAAAATTTTTTAAAAATTTTAATTTATTGATGTAAACTATTATAAACTCAATAAAAAAATTAATTTAAAAATTAAACATTAATTGTAGTAGCAATCCTGGCGGAAGTATAGCTTAAAAAACAAAATTTCCCTTCTCACCTCCTCACCTCCAGAGATAGCCCTTTAATCATTTCCTAGGACTTTTCAATAAATTACGAATATATATATATATTTTTTTGAGGAAGATTAGCCCTGATCTAACATCTGCCGCCAATCCTCCTCTTTTTGCTGAGGGAGACTGGCCCTGAGCTAACATCCGTGTCCATCTTCCTCTACTTTATATGTGGGACGCATGCCACAGCATGGCTTGCCAAGTGGTGCCATGTCTGCACCTGGGATCCAAACGGGTGAACCCCCGGCCACTGAAGCAGAGCGTGTGAACTTAACCGCCGCGCCACTGGGCTGGCCCCACGAATATGCATGTGATAACCCAACTAGACCTGGAGTTGTTGTCCCCACTCAGAAGTTGGGGCCGGGGAGTCCTCGCCTCCGCAGCCCCAGGGGTCCAGTTGGCATGGGGTCCTCATATAAAAAACACCCTTTCTGCTCGTAAAAATGATACACGCTTCTCTTGGACCCTGGGAGGGAGTCTGCAGACTCTGGGGAGGAGAACACAAACCACTGCCTCTCAGCAATCGCTGACATCTCAGTGCTGTTCTCTCTGTTTAGCTGAATTATTGAAAACGCAGCTCCATGCCCGGGTTCCTTTTGCTATGACACATCAGTCCCCCAGTTCAGCGAGTGTGTGCGCATCACAGCTGGCCCTGAGAGTGAGCCTGAATCAGCCGCCTAGGAAGCTGACTCTGGAACCTAGACTTATAGTCCCGAAATTAGCCACTTCAGGCTCACCGTGGGTGCCTCCCCGCCCTGGCCCAGGTGCTGTCACTGTCACGGGGAGAAAGTTTGAAGTTCAGTAGAAACATGGGCGTGTCTGGCCCCCGACAGACGACAGGGACACGTTCAGGCCCCAGGCTGGGGAGCAGAAGGGACAGACAGGAGACTGCCAGCCCCTTATCTTGGAAATTCCTCCTAGGAGGGGGTCTCCAGCCAGAATCCGGGGGAGGGATTGGAGGGACTCAGAGTGTGCCAGGCCTGGGGAGTGGTGGGGTGGGCTTGTGGGATGGGGAACAGCACACAGAGATGGGAGCGCCAGGAAAGCAGCCTGGAGGAGAACCTGAGCTCCCTCCCCTGAGGCAGCGGGACCTTGACCCCGCAGGGGTTCAGGCAGGGGCAGGGGGCTGCAGACGAGACCACCCCTTGGCCCAAGGGTGCACTGGGGAGGGCCTGAGGGAAGAAGATAAGGACTCGGGCCCAGTCCCTGGGGCAGGCCCACAGGTCCCCTCCTGCAGGCTGGGGCCGTGGTCTGAGGGCCCTCTCCTTTCTCCAGTCTCAAGCCAGGCCCCAGCTCCCTCCCAGCCTTTGCCCACGCGGTTGCACCATCATGGTGGGGGCACCTTGGACCCCACAGTTCTCCACCCTTTCTTTCTTCTCCTGGATACTCTTGCGTCCTGACCCGCCAAACCTATGCGGAGGTAGTTGCATTTAACTGGTGTCTGGCTCCGTCCCCGTCTTAGCCCCTCCCTGTCTGCCCTCAGTCCACCTCCTGGCGTTAGCCTCCATTTGTGCCCCATGGCTCCTTTTGGTGGTGTGTCCATGCTGATGTCTTTCCTGAGCTCAGGCTCTTATCCAGGGAGAATTTCACGGCCTCACTTGTGTGTCTCAGACGGAGCCCCCATCTTCCCCACAAAGTCTGCGCCCCCTCCTCCTGCCCTTCCCCTGGCCTCCTTGACCAGTGATGGCAGCAACGTCCTTCCTTCCCAAGGCTCAGGCCAGAGACCACAGGCCCCCAGACCTTTGGGGGAACCCCGCCCTCCCCGCTCCTGCTTCCCGCCCTCCCCGCTCCTGCTTCCCCCCATCCTTGGCCACCTCCCTCCCACCTGGGGCCTCTTCCCTGAAAGCTCCTTCCCCAATATTGTCACACCCTCAAACGTCACCTCTCCACGTTGACAGGCCCACACCCTGACCACCCCATTTAAGATGACACCCCCCACCGCCTGTCCCATCTCCCACCTGCTTTACTTCCTCTTTTCCGCAGAAAGAAAGTTTTCGTTTATTATCCACTAGAATGTAAGCTCAGGAAAGCTGGGAATTTTGGCTTCAGTTTTGTTTACTGGTCTATTCCAAGCATCCCAAACAGTCAGGGTTGCCCGAGCAGGCTCCCCAAAACACCTGTTGAGTGAATCATTGGTCCTTGTGCCTCCGCTCTCCAGGGTGTGCTGACCGCCCTCTCCCTGAGCCGGGCGCCCTCCTGCCTGAGTCCCGGATGCTGAGCTCAGGGCCAGGAGCACCAGGAACGTTCCGTCAGAATCTGCCCAAGGTGGGCAAGGAGGCTGGCACCTGTCTTCACAGAGCTGATGGCACTCGGGTCTTCAGGTCCACCAGCACAAGCAGGCGCTGGTCCTTTAGAACACGAAGGGTCCCCTGAGTCACCTGGGGCCATGGGGAAACAGGCCCAGAGGGGAGGAGAGGCCAGCCATGGTCACAGAGCTCATTAGAGGCAGGATCGGGCCTCAGAAGAGAGGCTCCTTGGACTCAGGCCTCTCCCTGGGCCTCTCTCCATGCTGAGGCCCAAGGCCCAGCCCCTGGCAGGTGGCTCCTGGACAGCCAGCATGTGGGACCACATCCCACACCCCTCACCCTCTTGGGCAGGAGTCCCTCTGGGTCATAGTCTTCCCTGGAGAAAGGGGGCCCACTTCAGGCACCTCTCTCTGAGGACAGAGTCTCTCTGGAGTGCTGGAAACCCCCAGACCCTAAAGTCAGGCGAGCACAGCAGCAGCCTCGGGCAGGCTCCTGAGAGCCCCACCTGTTCCTCATGGGTTACAGCTGACCACCTATCCCCTGCTAGGCTGGCTCGAACAGTTGGGGACACAGCAGGGGACAGACAGAAACATGTGCTCTTGAAGCTGACATTCCGGTGGGGAAGTGTGCGTACAGGATGAGGGCGGGGGTAAGCACACCTGTGAGGAAGGAAGGCACCGGGGCCCAGGTGCTCGCTGCAAGCCTGTGTCCTCCAGCTGAACAAAAGCACTGGAACACGGGCACCAGACATGGTCACCTGCGACATGAGGCTCCGGCAAAACAGGGAGAACGAGGCCTGTCCATGCCGCAGGGGGAAGAGGGCCTCCTTACCTGTCCACACCACAGGAAAAAGTGGGTCTCCCTCCCTGTCCACACCATGGGAGGAAGTGGGCCTCCTTACCTGTCCACACCACAGGAGGAAGCAGGCCTCCCTCCCTGCCCACACTGCAGGAGGAAGCCAGCATCCCTGTCCCAGTGACATGGGGCTGCTCTTTGCCCATCGCCTCTCCAGCCTCCTTTTGCTCCTGCCATCTTCTAGGTTGTTAAAACACTCCATCGGAGGATTACTCCCACCTCTTGCAGCATCCACTCCAGAGCGAAGCCCTGCGTCCTTGCCCTGAAAGCAGCCAACACCAGGCTCAACCTCTGACTCAGACGCCCACAGTTCCCTGTGGCGGGCAGTCCCCTCCGAGGCAGCGAGTTAACACACCCAGCTGTGTTTGACTGCAGGAACGTTCCAGGTGGCCTCTGGCTGGACGGTGCTGACGTCAGGACAAGGCAGGGAAGCTTGGCAGGTGGTGCTGAGGGGACTGCAGTGTTCGAGAAGGTTCTGGGGAAGGCGTCACTGAGAGGGCACATTTGAGCAGACGTTTGAAGGAGTTGGGAGAATAAGCCGTGAGACGTTTGGGGGAAAAGTGTGTGGCGAGGAGAGGGAACAAGCAAGTACAAAGGCCCTGAGAGGCCATCCTCCACTGATCAGGGGACAGCAGGGAGGCTGGTGGCCAGGGCAGAGAGAGGAGGGTGACAGGAGCAGCACTGACGGCCAGCCTGGTGGAGGAAGGACAGTGTCATGAGCCCCTGGGGCCAGTAGTTCAGCACTCGCCATGCTCGCTTTGTCGGTCTGTCTCGGCACGTGTCTGAGTGCTTTACCTCCTCCTGGACCGGATGGAAGTGTGTGGTGGGCGTCCAGAAGCCCCGTCTCTGCATTCCATTCCTCCCGTGTCTCCCAGAATCAGGAGTTTCTCCCACACAAATAACCACAAGTCTATTGTCAATCTAAGTGAACGGCAGCATTCCTTTGCATCCGATTTCCCCATTCATCCTCCAGATTCTTCAATTTGTTCAAATTGGGATCTGACCCAGCCTCACACGTAGAATCTTCTCTGTCTCTTTATTCTTATTCCAGAAGCTCTCCACCCCATGCACAACTCTGCCCCATATGAATGACTTTTTGCTGTCTTGTAGAATGTGTCACCTTTTGGGTTGGTCTGATGGTGTCCTTGAAGTGTTACTCAGCTGGTTCCTCTATCCATGTGTTTCTGGTGCCCCGAAGTCAGATCTAAAGGCTTGGTTAGAGTCAGCTTAAAACTTATCGGCAATGAAAAGGCAGCCCACAGAATGGAAGAAAATATTTTCAAACCATATATATGGTAAAGAACTTGCATCCAGAATATAGAAATAACTCTTACAAGTAAAGAACAAAAAGACAAACAATCTAATTAAGAAATGGACCAAGGGGCCCGGTGGCGTAGCGGTTAAGTTCACACGCTCCACTTCAGCAGCCCGGAGTTCTCACTTTGTGATCCTGGGGGGGGTACTTACAGACCACTCATCAAGCCATGCTGTGGCAGGTGTCCCACACACAAAATAGAGGAAGGTTGACACAGATGTTAGCTCAGGGACAATCTTCCTCACCAAAAAAAAAAAAAGAAGGAAAGAAAGAAAAATGGACAAAGGACTGGAATAGACTTTTCTCTAAAAATGACAATACACAAATAGCACATGAAAAGATGCTCAACTTCATCATTCATTAGAGAAATGAAAACCACAATGAAGTACTACTTCACACCCAGTAGGATAGCCATAATAATAATATTCAAAAAGCAAAATAACAAGAGTTGGTGAGGATGTGAAGAAATTAGAACCCTCCTACGCTGCTGCTGGGAACGTAGAGGAATATAAAGTAGAGGAAGATGGGCACAGATGTCAGCTCAGGGCCAGTCTTCCTCAGCAAAAACGAGGAGGATTGGCAGCAGATGTTAGCTCAGGGCTAATCTTACTCAAAAAAAAAAAAAACAAAAAAACCCATACATCCATACAAAATCTTGTACAAGAATCTTCGTAGCAGCACAACTCACAGAGCCAAAAGGCAGAAACAACCTAAGCATCCATCAGTGGATGAACGGATAAACAAAATTTGGCATATCCATACAATTGAATGTTATTCAGCCATAAAAAGGAAGTATTGGCACATGCTACAATGTAGATCAACGTTGAAAACATTCCGCTAAGTGAAAGAAGCCAGACACAAAAGTCTGCATGGTGAATGATCCCATTTATATGCAACATCCAGAACAGGCAAATCCGTAGAGACAGAAAGCGGAGTGGTTACAAGGGGCTGAGGGCTGCGGAGTTTCTGCTTGGGATAATGGAAAAGATTTGGAACCAGATGGAGGTGATGGTTATACAACATTGTGAATGTACTAAATGCCACTGAGTTGTTCACTTTAAAGTAGTTAAAATGGTAAATTTTGTGTTCTGTGTATTTTATCACAAGAAAAAAATAACATTGGCTAACATGATGCCATCGCTCAAGGACTTGCATGATGCTAGGAGGGGTCCACTGTTGGTGATGCCAGGCTTGATCGCTTGGTTATGGAGGGAACCACCAGGTAGCTCCATAGCAAAAGTATCTTTTCCCCTTTTGCAATTAGTTAGTAATTTGGGAGTAATAATGTTGACACCATGGAAATATTCTATGCCCAACACACTTCATCCTATAGTTTCAGCAATCATTGATGATCTTGCTTGACTCCGTTATTTCACTGGGGATCATAGAATTATGGTTTTCTCATTTTATGATTCCTTCCATATTAATTAGCTGACATTCTTCTGTAAAGAGGGTTTCCTCATCAGCTGGGGATGAATGACAGTTGCTCTAAAAGGTAGGATTTGTGCTTAATTATTTTCCTTTAGTTACCAGTTTTTATAGTAAGCTGTTGATGGTGGCAGATTCTTACTCAGTTTATTATTCTTATTCTTACTTACATTCTTACTGGAGTTCCCTTTTGTGAGGGATGGTATTTAGAAACCCAGATCCTGGTTTCTAAAGGTCACCTTGCTGCTGTTGGGTGTCATTTCTCCCAGGACCCTCACGGTGGACAGAACTAGGAAGTATATTTTTTTACAACATGACTTTACAGTGATACTTCCAATTCAAATTTGATATAATTTTTAATAAAAAAACTTTTTAAGTCATAAAAAACTTTTTCAAATAAAAAAATTTCATTGTTTTTATATATGCATCTATTTTCACTTACTAAAAATATTGGTTCCTAATGACATTGTTACTTATTTGCTTTTTTCCTACAGAATAGATGGCACAGTTTCAAAATTACAATATCAGCTACTGGTGCTGACTGGCTGGTGCCAGTTGGCATGAATTGGCTCGATTGAGATATTGGTAATTAAAAAGGGAATTGAGCAAATAAGTAAATATTTTGAGTACAATGAGAGCCTAATTTTTCACTATTGCAGAAGGGTGCACCAATATGGGAAGGGAGGAGACAAGAATAAACCATGTGGTATTGGATTGTAATTACAAATACTGGTGTGAGGTCATGGTTTCTAATATACTTAGATAGGGGTAGAATAGATGTAGATATAGCTATGTGTATATATTTACTTATGGGTATGTGTGTATGTAAGTGTATCTCTTCGTTCTGTCCACTGAGAGGGACTGGAAACTGTGTTACTCTGGTAGCAATGAGCACGCCCAGCCCCCAGATTTTGCTTTTCAAATATCATTCTCCACTAGGAAGAAACAGAACTATGTGGAGAAATGGCTGATTTCAGGCGGATACCGGGAAAGTACGAGATGAGCCTGGAACCTCTTATGGCAGAAATTAAGAATGTACTCAAAGAATGGTGGGGACGTGTCAAAGGAGACAGGAGCCAATTTGAAGGGGCTCCACTGTCTAAATCTGGGGCAGTTTAGGATCAAAATTAAATATGATTGGCAATAGATTATAACCCACTGAACAAAATGAGAATTATGAGTTAATATGATATAAATTTAAAGAATGGAGAAGGAAAAGCTTTTCCTTACAGTAGAATGCCTGTTAATAAGTACAGAAAGAGTGATGGAGATTTGTCATGGGGTAACCATCATTGTAACAATTGATGTAGGCAAGAATCACCAACAGATGCTAAGACCCGTGGGTGAAATTACCTAAAGAACAGAGTATTTACATAGTCTCAATGTATCACCCTGCAAAATACTTATTAATTATTTACCAATGAAAAGGCATAAAATACTTATTAATTAACTTCGCAATGGGGAAACACAGCAGACACGATTTCAACTAGGCGATCAAAGCAAACATCACCTATAAGGGACAAATCAGTGTCTTATGCCCTGTGAGACGCCTGGAGGTGGACACAGCATCACTTCTGTGATGTTCCTACCAAAAATGCGTACACTCAATCTCATCCTGAGGAAGCATCAGACAAACCCAAACAGAGGCACATTCTGCAAAATAACTGGCATGTGCCCTTCAGAGTTATTAAGATCATGCAAGGAAAGACTGAGGAGCCAGACTGAAGGACACTAAATGCAAAGTTTGACCCTGGACCAGCAAAGGACCTTACTGGAAAGGACAACATACAGATGAGATCTGGGCATCAGTTGATGAGATCAGTGTTGATCTCCTGATTTTGGTGGTTGGTCTCTGAGAATGCAGGTGAGCATTCTTGCTGATTTTAGGAAATACACAAGATATCAGGGTAGGAAGGATATTAAAGGAGCCTACTCTCAAACGGCTCAGAAAGAAAGGGTGAGTGAAGGCTAATGTGGTGGAATGTTAACAATTGGGGAATCCTGATGAAGAGTGCTTGGGAGTGTTGTGTCTTATTATTTCACTTTACAGATTTATTGAGATGTAATTCACATACCATACAATTCACCCCCTTAAAGTGTACAATTCGATGGTTTTTAGTATAGTCACAGAATTGTGCAACCATCTCCACAATCAATTTTAGAATATTTTCATTACCCCCCCAAAAAGCCCTGTACCCACTAGCAGCCACTCCTATTTCTCCATCTTAGTCTTATCCTTGCAGATTTTTTGAAAGTTTGAAAATGTTTCCAAATATAAGGTTATGAAATGACAATATCTGTGTTGTTATGACCGACAAACCACTGAATGATGTTAGAATTTCTTGGCTGTTCTTTTGGTCACAAAGTACTGTGTTTGGAAGTCACTCAGGACAATTCTTTCTTCTGTTGATTATATTACTCCATCCATACACAGGTTCATTTAAGTTGGTCTTCAGTTTTGATGTTTTCATTCTTTGCTCTTCTTAATTTTATTTTTGATGATGTAAAACATTTACCTGATGCAAAGTTCAAACCCCCTGGAGAGTAAGACGTGGAGGAGCTTGCTGCCCCTCCCCTCCCTCTCCACTCACCTCAGCAATTGTGGTCCTTTCCAGTTTACCCTTGCATGGTTTCCTCTTTTTAAAAAAACAAACACACATGAACACATGCACACTCATGAGTGCAAACACAGGGCTATAATAACTCACACACGTGCACAAATGCACACATGCAGTGTACATTCACACACGTGTGTTCAATTTCCCCTCTTTTCTTAGGGAGAAGCTACCATATTATATGTACATCATTCTACTTATTTCTTTTTTCTTTTCTTTTTTTCCGTAATAAATCCTGGCCATCACTTCACAGCCACTATTAGAAGTTGTCCTCATTCTTTTGTCAGTTCCCATCGTGTGCATGTTTGTGGTTTGTTCAGTCAGTGCCTGATCGTGGATTCTTAGGTTTTCTGTCCTTAACAAAGGAAGCTGCCCCAGTTGCTTTGTGCGTCCATGTCCTGCTCCCACCACCGTGTCGGGAGGGGCCGCCAGGAGAATGTGGTCAGTCTTGGACTTTTGCCCTCAGGTAGGTGGGAAATGGATCTCAGTGAGGTTTTACCTTTAGTGTAGTGTTTTATTTATTTATTTTTTTTTAAAGATTGGCCCCTGAGCTAACAACTGTTGCCAATCTTTTTCTTTTTCTTCTGCTTTTTCTCCCCCCCACCCCACCCCACCCCACCCCGCAGTACACAGTTGTATATTTTAGTTGTGGGTCCTTCTAGTTGTGTCATGTGGGACACCGCCTCAGCATGGCCTGATGAGTGGCGCCACATCCGCGCCCAGGATCCTAACGGGAGAAACCCTGGGCTGCCCAAGCCGAGCGTGTGAACTTAACCACTCGCCACGGGGAGACCCCAATAAATGTTGTTTAATGGATGAATGAATGAGTAAAAGATCACATTTCATACTCCTTTCTTGCTGCGATCAGACACAAACTAGGACCTAGTATAAATTCCGGAGGGAGAAGAAAGAGTACCACGTGGGCCGCAGAAGTAAAGGCCGAGGGGCGCCCTTTCTGCCGCTCCACCCGGATCCCGAGTGCCCCCCAGCACCCCGCAGCTGCCCTCTGCCCTCCGAGAGACCCTGGGGTCAGTGCGAAGGATCCCCGCAGCCCTCCCGCCGCCCCCTACCCCTATGCCGCCCCCTACCCCTATGCCGCCCCAACTCCCGCGGCCCCAGTGACCACAGAGGCGAGGTGGACGTTGCTTCGTTTATTGGAGCATCACAGGGGAGCCAGGGGCATTGGGAGACCCCCGACAGCAGCGCAGGGGTCGCAGCCTATCCTTGGCGTCTGGGGTACGCTCAGCGGTACTTCTCCGTCAGGACGCTGGACACGATGGACAGGAACTTGTCCCAGGCGGCGTGGGCGTCGGCCGTGAAGTCGGCGGGGAGGCGCGAGGCCAGCGTGACCAGCAGACAGTGGGACAGGAACTGGGGGGCGGGAGGGCGGCTCAGAGCGCGGCCGGGGCGCGGCGGGGTGTCTCCGGGTGGGGGGATACCTTCGGCCCAGACCCTGCGCGCTGCGCACCCCGCGCACCCCGCGCACCCCACGCGCCCCGCCGGGACCCCCGCCCCGCGCGCACCTTGAAGTTGACCGGGTCCACGCGCAGGATGTAGGCGTGCAGCTCGCTCAGCTTGGCCAGCGCGCCCGCCACGTTGTCGATGCTCTTGACCGCGTCGCCCACGGCGGCCGCCACCTTGGAGCCGTGCGCGCGCAGCTGCGGGGAGCCCTCGTGCAGGTCGAAGTGCGGGAAGTAGGTCTTGGTCTGCGGGTAGCTGGAGAAGAGCCTGCGGGGGCGGCGCGTGAGCTGGGGGGCAGCTGCGGGGCGCAGCTTGGGGGGGGCGGGGCGAGAGCCGGACCAATGAAGTCGGTGTGGCGCTCGCCCTGGGCGCAAAACTTAAGGGATGCCCATCAACCCAGAGTCAGGATAAATCACATTTTAACGCGGGGTTTTAAAACAAAAATTAATGCAAAACATTCACATTAAACAAAATATTACAATTTTAAATAAAGACAACATCGATACGGCTGTTTTTTCCTGCTGCCCCAGGCTCCAGTGTGGCGTTGCACTTTCTCACCCTCCTGCCCCCTCATTCAGGCATTTGTTCCTTCCTTCATTCAACAGATGTTTGTGGAGACCCGTGAGAGTCAGAGTCCTATCCTCGTCTTCGTCCCCATCCTCGTCCTCTTCCTGATCGCTGATGCCGGGGACCCCTCCTCAACACACTCATACTCACTGATCTCTCCCTCAGAACCGGGTCCTCACAGTTCCCCACCACAATTACCCCTCCACACTGTCGCTTCCTCATTGCCCCCTCTTCACTGGCCCCTGTCCTCACTAAACTCACGCTGTCACCTACACCAGTGTCACCTGGGACACTGTCACCTGTCCCAGGCTGTCTGGCACTCACCTCTGCAGGGCCTCGGTGCCCACGGCATCCGCCTGCATGGAGATCTTGCCCCATATGGACACGACCATGGTCCTCTCAGCCTTGGTCAGAGACATGGTGATGGCTGGACTGGAGCTGGGTGTCCTCAGGACTGGCCTCCATGGTGCTCAGCCCCCAGGGTCCCCTTATATACACGGAGCTGGGGTGGGGGCCAGAGTGTGGCCATTGGTCAGGAGGGGAGGGGGCCGTGAGGGTGGTGGTCTCTTATCGGATCCAGTGACAGTGGGCAGTCAGGGCCCAGTGGGACTGGTGGTGAGGGGCTATCACTCTTGCCACCCTTGCTGGGCCTTAGAGGGGGCGTTGGCCACAGCCTGACCAGAGTCCAGGAGAGATAGGGGCCCAGCCAGCCCAGGAGGTCACGCCTGCATTTGCAGCCCGGCACTGCACCATCTTGTCCACTTCAGAATCACAAAATGGGGAAGCCAGAGGCACAGGGCCCAACACACACCCTCCTTGGGCTGGCACAGGCACCGAGCTGCCCGCACCACTCCTCAGTGGGGTCCTGTGGCCGGCCCAGCCTGGCCACATGTCGGTCCCCTTCCCCTCTGACTCTCTGTTCCCCGGTTTCCTCTGAGGCAGCTGTGGTTTTGCCCACCCGGCACTGAGAAAAGATGTACTGTGGATCTGTCCCCTGAAAAACTGGAGGAGGTGACAGGTCAACAAAAGAGAATTCTTCTAAGATCACGTGCTACTAGAGATTGCAGTATTGCTCACCATATCATCATTTTAATATAATGGGGGAATATTCCTTTTATTTTAACATACAATAAAATGGACTTTTTTTAGTGTACTGCTCTGTGAATTTTGACACATGTATAGATTTGTGTTCCCCCCCACAATCCCCCCCCACACACAGCAGCTCCATCACCCAAAAGCTCTCCCAAGCTGCCCCTTTGCAGTCTCGCCCTCCTCTGTCCCAAAACCCTGACAGCCCCTCTAATTTTGTGTGTGTGTTTTTTGAAAAGATTTTATTGTTATTTTTTCTCCCCAAAGTCCCCTGCTAAATAGTTGTATATTTTTAGTTCTGGGTCCTTCTAGTTGTGGCATGTGGGACGCTGCCTCAGCGTGGCTTGATGAGCGGTGCCATGTCCGCGCCCAGGATCTGAACTGGCGAGACCCTGGGCTGCCGAAGTGGAGCACGCGAACCTAACCACTCGGCCAGGGGGCCAGCCCCTAATTTTGTGCTTTTCAAGGATAGCACATAAGTGGAATCATACAGCCTGTCATCTTTTAGGATTTACTCAGCATACCCCTGAGACCCATCCATGTTGTCACACGTGTCCATAGATGGCTCCTTCTTGCTGCTGAGTGCTTCTCCATGATATGTTCATTCATTCGCCCACTCAGACATTTGCGTGTGTGTGTGTGTGTGTGTTTTTCCAGTTTGGGGCTATGACAAATAAGCTGCCATGAACATTCTTGTGCAGGTCTTTATGTGAACGTAAGTTTTCATTCCTCCAGGGTAACACCATATCTAGGAGCAGGATGGTTGGTTCATGTGCTGAGTATATGTTTAACTTTTTGAGAAACTGCTGAACTGTTTTCCAGCGTGGCTGTGCCATTTTGCATTCCTATCAGCAATGAAGGAAAATTCTAGTTGCTGTGTGTCTTTGCCAGCATTTTTACATTTTATTCATTCTGACAGGTGTGTGATGAGATGTCATTGTGGCTTCAATTTGCATTTCCCTGATGGCCAATGGGGTGGAGCATCTTTTCAAATCCTTATTTGCCAACCATATATCCTCTTTGGTGAAATATCTGTTTTGGTCTTTTGACCGTTTTTAAATTGGGATGTTTTCTTACTAGGGAGTTTTTTTGTTGTTGTTGTTTAAAGATTTTATTTTTTTCCTTTTTCTCCCCAAAGCCCCCCGGTACATAGTTGTGTATTCTTCGTTGTGGGTCCTTCTAGTTGTGGCATGTGGGACGCTGCCTCAGCGTGGCCTGATGAGCAGTGCCATGTCTGCGCCCAGGATTCGAACTAACGAAACACTGGGCCACCTGCAGCGGAGCGCGCAAACTTAACCACTCGGCCACGGGGCCAGCCCCTCTTACTAGGGAGTTTTGAGAGCTCCGTATATAATCTGGATTCGATCCTTTGTCAGATATGCGATTTGCAAATATTTTCTTCTGGTTTATAGCTTGTCATTTCATCCTCTTAATTGTGTCATTTGTAGAGAAAAAGTTTTAATTTTGATGAAGTCCAAAATATTTATCAAGTTTTTCTTTTTAATTCATGTTTTTAGTGTCATGCCTGAGAACGCTTTGCCTAACCCCAGGTCACAAAGATTTTCATCTATGGTTTCTTCTAAAAGTTTCAGTTTATATTTTACATTTAGATCTATAATCCATTTTGAGATAATTTTTGTGTAAGATGTGAAGTTTAGGTCCAATTTCATTTTTTTTGCCAGCATATCCAATTATTCCAACACCATTTCTTGAAAAGACTGTACCTCCTCTGTTGAATCGCATTCTCACACTCCTTTGGAAAAAGTAAATTGGCAGGGCCGGCCTGGTGGCACAGCAGTTAAGTTCACACGTTCCGCTTCAGTGGCCCGGGGTTCACCCGTTTGGATCCGGGTGCAGACATGGCACTGCCTGGCACGCCGTCCTGTGGCAGGCATCCCACATATAAACTAGAGGAAGATGGGCACGGATGTTAGCTCAGGGCCAGTCTTCCTCAGCAAAAAGAGGAGGATTGGCAGCAGATGTTAGCTCAGGCTAGTCTTCCTCAAAAAAAAAAAAAAAAGAATTGACTGTATTTTTGCAGGTCCAATTCTGAACTCTCTGTTCTGTTCCATTGATCCCTGTGTCTGTCCTTCACTGAAACCACACTGTCTCAATTACAGTAGCTTTATGTAAAGTCTTAAAATTAGATAATGTTCCAAGAATGAGAGAAGAGAATTCGCAAATCATATATCTAGAAAATATAAAAAATATCTTACAAGTCAACAACAAAGAGACAAATAACTGAAAACTCAGTAAAGGACTTTAATAGATATTTCTCTAAAGAAGATCTACGAAGGGCCAATAAGCACAAGAAAAGATGCTCAACACAATTATTCATTAAGGAAATGCAAATTAAAACCAAAAAGAGATACCACATCACACCCACTAGGAGGGCTATGTTAAAAAGGCAAAATAACAATTGTTAGTGAGGAAGTGGAGAAATTAGAATCTGTACACACTGCTGGTGGGAATGGAAAATGGTGCAGCTATTGTGGAAAACAGGCTGGCAGTTCCTCAAAAGGTTAAACATAGAGTTCCCATATGACCCAACTATTCCATTCTTAAGTATATACCCAAGAGAAGTGGAGACATAAGTCCACACAAAAACTTGTATGTTCATAGCAACATTTACTGATGAATGGGTGAATAAAATTTGGTATAATCCATACAATGGAATAGTATTCGGTTATAAAAAGGAATGAAGTACTGATACGTGAGTGAACCTTGGAAACATACATATTGTGTGATGCTATTCATATAAATATCCAGAATAGGCAAATCCAGAGACACAGAAAGTAGGTTAGGTTGTCTAGGCTGGGGTAGTTGGGAGGTGTGACTGTTAATGAGTTTGGGACTTCTTTTGGGGTGATGAAAATGGTCTAAAATTGTGGTGATGGTTGCACAACTCTATGAATATACTAAAACCCATTGAATTGCACACTTTATGTGGGTGAACTTTATGGTATGTGAATTATGTCTCAATACCGCTGTTAAAAAGCCGGGCCTGGTGGCTAGTGGTCAACATTATGTGCTCTCTCTGCTGCAGCCTGGGCTCCTTTCCTGATTGGGGAACCACACCACCCGTCTGTCAGTGTTGGACTGTCACGGCTGTGTGTCACTGTGATGCTGAAAGCTCTGCCACCGGTATTTCAAACACCAGCAGGGTCACCCATGGTCGACGGATTTCAGTGGAGCTTCCAGACTAGAGAGACTAGGAGGAAGGACCTGGCCACCCACTTCTGAAAAAGTGGCCATGAAAACCGTAAATGCATAGCAGCAGAGCACTGATAAGCGCTGCAAGGTGGGAGGATGGCGCAAAAAGACCATCAGGGTTCTGCTCTGCTGTCCACAGGGTCCCTAGGAGTCGGAATCCACTTGACAGCACTAACAAAACCCCTGTGAAAAGATCGAGCGTCACTCCTCCTACTTTATTCTTCTTTTCCAAAATGGTTTTGGCTATTCTAGTTCCTTTGCCTTTCCGCTTGAATTTTAGAGTTAGCCAAAGAGTTGTCTGTCCCAAATCCTGCTGAACTTTTTTTTTTCCCTGAGGAAGATTAGCCCTAAACTAACGTCTGTTGCCAATCTTCCTCTTTTTTTGCTGAGGAAGATTCTCCCTGAGCTAACATCTGTGCCAGTCTTCCTCTGTTTTGTATGTGGGTTGCTGCCACAGCATGACCACTAATGGGTGGTGTAGGTCTGTACTTGGTATCCAAAGCAGAGGACGCTGAACTTAACCACTTGGCCACCGGGACGGGCCCGTGCTGGACTTTTTATAGAATCAGAGGCAAATGCTTCCTGTATGCAGAGTTTTGATCATAGCCATTTTGCTGAATTATTCTTAGGGAAAACTGTGAGGCTTAGACAAGCCCTCTGAATTGGAAAACAGGTATACAAACTTAAGCAAGTATTGAGCACCTTCTGTATGCCAGACGTTTTACTCACATGATGGTGCTCATTTCTTCTGTGCCTGAGACATGAGATGACGAGATTGTCAGGGGTTGAGGGCAGGAGCAGCATCTGAGGATCCCTCTGCCCCGTTTAGCAGAGGAGGGACCTCGCCCCGGCTGTTTGGTATCTGCGGCCTGGAGGTCGAGTCTGCCTTCCTGCAAGCCCCTCCCAGCACTGCCTGGTCCTTGTCCTTCCTGGTCTCTTCCTTATTTACCTTTTGCTGCTGCCCCCTCTTCTCATGTGACAGGGATTCCCTGCCGTAGGGGTGTGCCCACCCTCCCTTGGCCTTATGATTGCTTGCTGACGGTCCTGGGCAGTGCGTTGCTGACCCCAGAGGGCCCCAGCATGTTTGCCTGGAGTGTGGTTTTGCCTGTATGGGTTCATTCCAGTCTGAGATGAGCCTGGCCCTCCCTGGTCACCTCCTGCTGTCACTTGCTTCAGAAGGAAACTGCAGGGCCAATTCGGGCATATGAGCCTGCTGGGAGGGTGTGTAAGGCTGTGCCTGAGGCTTCAGCTCCTAGAAAGGAGACAAGTTTTGAAAGGAGAGAGACAGAGACAGATGGACAGACTGGCAGAGAAGACAGAATGAGTGAGTGAGAGAGAGGAGGCTTAGGGTCAGGTGGAAGGTCAGACAGGGGGAGGGAGTCTGGAGGTCTTGGGTGAGGCTAGAGCTGGCCTGCCAGGTAAGAGTATTGGGCTGCCTGAGCGGGAGGCACAGAGCAACTCAGAGAAGGATGTGTCCTGGAGAATCCCTCCAGCCGCCGTGTCTGGGGACCTGTGGCTGGAAGACACTGCAGGGCTGCTCTGTCTCCTAACAGGAAGTCATGACTGTGGATTCCAGGATCCCACTCCCAGGCAGCTGCCTGCCACCACAGGGGGCGGTCCCCACCTCCTCCCAGGCCTCCTCTTTCCCTCCGGGCAGCACCCCAACCCCACATCCTTGTACCTTCCTATTCACAGTAGCCAAAAGGGAGAAATAACCCAAATGTCCATCCACAGATGAATGGGTAAACAAATTATGGTATTTCTATACAATGAGATGTTATCCCTCCATAAAAATGAAGCAGCGACACACTACAACACGGATGAACCTTGAAAACATTATATCAAGTGAAAGAGGCCAGACACAAAAGGCCACATATCGTGTGATTCCACTTACATGAAATGTCCAGAACAGACAAATCCACGGAGATGAAAGTAGATGAGGGAATGCCAGGGGCTGGGGGAGGGGGAATGGGGGGCAACTGTGTATGGGCACTAGGTTTCCTTTTAGGGTGATGGAAATGTTCTGGAACTAGATAGTGATGATGGTTGCACACATTGTGAATAAATTTACAAAGTGCCACTGAATTGTTCACTTTAAAATGGCTAATTTTGTGTGATGCGAATTTTACCTCGATTGTCTAAAAAAGGGAAACAAGCCTTGTGCCGAATGCCAAGGTGAAGATAATCTTCTGTGTTACCTTTCTAAGAACTTTACTGCTTGCTGTCTCGAGCTGGGCGACCGTGCACTGTGGACTGTTTCATGTGTGGGGTGTGGTGAGGTCTGTTGCCTGGTGTTGGCCGACATCATCGACTGCTTTCTAAGTGCCGGGTCAGCACCAGACGCCCTTCACATTGCGTGTTTGGCCCTCACAGCTGTCTGTGGGAGAAGCTATTTTATCATTACGTGTTTTAAGATAAGGAAACTAAGCCAGGAAGCTATGAAGCATGTGCAAAGTCTCAGTGGAGGAGGGAACCGGCCCTGCTTGGGGGAGGAGACAGGTTTGCTGTGGGCCAGGCTGGTGGCTCTTTGGGGCTCAGGCAAGTCCCTTCTGTCTCTGGGCCTTACTTTCCCCACCTGTGACACAAGAAGCCTGAGCCTGTGCAGCGCTCCAGGACGCTGAGACCTGGTTTCTGGGCTGAATTCCAAGCCCCAGGCTCGTTCTGAGCTTGTGTAGCTGGGGCTGAGCTCAGGGGGGCCCTGGTCACTCAGTGGAACGCCCAGACGGGGCCCACAGACCTTCCCCTGGCTACAGCCCTTGGGTGACCCAGGGCAGGAGAATTAACCCTGTAAGCCCCATTTTCATTGTTTTAACCTCTCATGTTGGGGTTAGAATAGGGATAATCTGTTGCCATAGGACCTCAGGACATGGCAGCGTGAATTCAAGATCATTGTAGATACTCTTGTGGGTGAGTGATTCTTCCTGGGGAGGAACACTGCCGCCAAGAAGGTGGAGGTGTTGAGGCGGGTCCAAGACAGGGCTGTGAGCCCCACCCAGCCCTCTGACAGACTGTGATGGCTCTATCAGGCCCAGACCAGGTGGCAGAACTGATAAAGCCTGGACGTCCAGGCGGTCTCCTGGCCCTGCCCAGGGGGACCCAGGCTGGGAGGAAGCGTTCAGAGTTTCCAAGAATCCAGTTACCTTCAAAAAAGTAGGTTACGAGAGAGAGTTATTAAACTACTCAGCCAGAAAAAAAGACAAATTCATCCCATTTGCAACAACATGGAAGGACCCAGAGGGAATTATGCTAAGCGAAATAAGCTAGTCTAAGAAAGACAAACACCAGAAGATGTCACTCATACGTGGAATATAAACAAACACATGGACAAAACCAGTTCAGTGGTTACCATGGGAAGGGGGGGTGGGCAGAAGGTGTGAAGGGGAGCACCTATGTGGTGACAGTCAGGAAATAATGTACAACTAAAATCTCACATTGATGTAAACTATTATGAACTCAATAAAAAAATAATAATCATGAAGACTGAGTAATGATACAGAAAAATGTCATGATACTAAGTAAAAAGCAGAATATAAAAGGATTTGTATATTATGATCATCATCTTTGCAGATAGCTGTGTCTCCATGTAGACAAGAGCTGAAAGGTAATATTCAGAAATAAAAACAGTATTTTAGGTGTTATGATTTAAAACGTTTATACTTATATATTTTCAAGATTTTCTTTAATGTTGTACTGTCTTCTCTATTACATATATGTTTTTCAATTCTTTCTGAAATGTTTGGATTTCTGAGTTTTTCTCTAAAAAAAAAAGAGTTATTTAAATTTAAAATGCGGACTTAGCGGTGGAGGTGGGGGTAGTGTCAGCAGGGGGCAATTTGAGGAGGCAGCCAGCAGGGAGCAGAGGCTGGCCCTGGGCACCTCATGATTCAGGAGACGGTGTGAGGGCTGCCAGCTAGGACAGCACTTAGAGAGCAACTACTCCCAATCCTGTTACTGGTGGGGAGGCTGAGGCCCCAGCAGGGCCAGCCTACCCTCGGGGCCCTCTGGCTCCTGGCACCAGGCTGGACTGGCCAGGGAGCGACAATGAGCTCTGACGTCCGTAACAGCCCCATGGGGCAGACAGAAGTGAACACTGAAGTGTGCCGGTGAGGGTGGTGTGGGATTCAGACCTCTGCTCTCTCCAGTCCAGCCCTGGACAGCCCTGCACCCAAGCCCTGCGAGGGCAGCCTGGGGAAGGATGTACTCAGGACCTCTGTAGGCCAGGATCCTGGTGACTGCCCGTCACCTCTCATGGATTCCAGTGCTCGTTACAATGAAGATATTAACCCCATAGCCAGAAAAATAGACGATGAATGCTCTTGTGAAGGTTGCTAGCAGGACAAGGGGGTAACCCTGAGGGGGTAACTGGGGAAAGGTGGGTTCCTCCATGTCTGGGCCTCCCCCCAGCCCAGAGTCGGCCACCCCAGAGCCCCTGGACACCAGACCTGCTCTTCCAGGTTCTGGGGCCATGAGACTGCCCAACGGGGCAGAAGCATGGCCAGGGAAATCGGAGGAAAGAGGCCTGTACCAGAGTCCTGGGCCGCATGTCTGTGCACCTGCAGATGCCTAGGGCTCCTGTGGGGAGACCCCCGTTACCACAGTTGGCCATCCCCCCAGACACTGGGTTCCCCCTTCCCCATCTGCCCAGCTCTCTCAGCCTCACCCCCGGCTCCTGTGCCCTTACTTCCATTCCTGGGAACCATGGGAGAACTCAGAAACCTTTTGATTATACATAAAGTCAAAACATATGAGAAAGGCTGGGGAAAATGCTTCCAGAATCTGTACCAAAGGGCCACTCTTATTCGCAGAGAAAGAACACGTCTAAACAATCAAAGAAAGACAGACAACCCTCAAGGAAACAAGAAGGCAGTTCTCAGACACTGGCAAATAATCAAGTGACACAGTCCTCTACCTCAGTGATAATCAAAGAAACGCAATGTAGACTAAGACACCATTGGCCTGTTTGGAAACTTTGGAAAAAAATAAATCAATGCTATGCAGCCCTGTGCAGGGTAGTGCGTTTGTAACGTGACGTCTGAGACATTCCACATGCACGTACCGTTCACCCTGGTGGCTCCGACCCAAGAATCTGTCCTGCAAAACACACACGTGTGTCAGCCTCAGCGTGAGGGTTTACTTCTGCAATGAAGAGGCTCATCTCTCAGCCAAGCGGTCACATTCTCACCCATTTGTCGTACCTGAGAAAGATCTGGAAACAGCCACAGCGGACTGTTAACCACGGTCACCTCCTGGGGAAGACTGGGATGGGATGGTGGGATGCATTTTTTGACTTTTGAAAAACAGCTGTATTGGGATATAATTCCCTTACTGTAAAATTCACCCATTTAAAGTGTGCAATTCGGTGGGTTTTAGTATATTGATAGAGTTCTGCAACCACAATCAATTTTAGAACATTTTCATCACCCCAAAAGAAATCCCATACCTATTAGCAGTCACACCCCCAAACTACCCCAGCCTAGACAACCAAACCCACTTTCTGTCTCTATGGATGTGCCTATTCTGGACATTTATATAAATAGAATCACACAATATGTACGTTTTTAAGGTTCATTCATGCATCAGTATTTCATTCCTTTTTATGACAATACTATTCCACTGTGTGGATTATACCATGTTTTATTCACCCATTCCTCACTTGATGGACATTTGGGTTGCTTGGACTTTTTGGCTATTATGAATACTGCTGCTATGAACACACAAGTTTTTGTGTGGACTTATATCTCCACTTCTCTTGGGTATATACTAAGGAATGGAATAGCTGGGTCATATGGGAACTCTATGTTTAATCTTTTCAAGAACTGCCAGCCTGTTTTCCATAGTAGCTGCACCGTTTTATATTCCCACCAGCAGTGTGTACAGATTCTAATTTCTCCACTTCCTCGCCCACACTCGTTATTTTGTCTTTTTGATTCTAGCCATACTGGTGGGTGGGATGTGGTATCTCTTTTTGGTTTTGATTTGCATTTCCCTAATGAATAATTGTGTTGAGCATCTTTTCATGTGCTTATTAGCCATTTGTCCTATTCTTTGAAGAAATACCTATTCACATCCCTTGCTCATTTTTCAATTGGTTACTTGTCTTTTTGTTGTTGAGTTGTAAGAGTTTTTAAAAAACATATTCTGGATACAATTTCCCCATCAGATACATGATTTGCAAATATTTGCCCCCATTCTGCAGGTGCTCTTTTTATTTTCCTGGTGGTGTCCGTTGAAGCACAAATTTTTAACCTGATGAAGTCTCGTTAGTATTTTCTTTAGTGGCTTGTCCATTTGGTGTCTTAGCTAGGAAACCATTGCCTAGTCCAAGGCGGCGAAGATTTACCCCCACGTTTTCCTGTAGGAGTTTTATAACCTTAGTTCTTACGTTTAGGTCTAGGATCCACTAAAGTGAATTTTAACTTTTCATTTTAGTGCTTTATATTGCTAAGTTGGAGCCTTCTGCCCAAAGCAAGCGTTACTTTCACAATGAGGAGAGCAGCACTTGCAGACAGCCCCAGGTGCCCATTCACGCGGATGCGAGATTCCCTCCTCTCCACGCGAGGAGGGGGTGGCCACACGCGCGTGCGCGCAGCTTCCCGGGGAAGACCCTGCGCCTGCGCACAGGGCCGCCCGCGCCTGCGCAGACGCCCCCTCCCCGCGCGCCCGCGTCCTCCGGGCTTTCGCCTGGCCCTGTCTCGGAAGTCTCGCGAGCCCGGAGGCGCGTGGGTTTGGCGACTGTCGCGCTGGCCCCGCGGGCTTGGCTCCCGGCGCCGGGCACTGGCGGCCTGGGGCGTGTGCTCGTCAGGCCCCTCAGTCCCGCCTCAGCCCCGGCCGCGGCGCGATGGGGGACGACACCAGCCCGCTCAGCGTGATCCTCGTGAGCTCGGGCAGCAGGGGCAACAAGCTGCTGTTCAGGTACCCCTTCCAGCGCGGCCGGGAGCACCCCGCGGCCCAGACAAGTAAGTGGGCGCGGCCGAGCCCGTGCCCCGCCCGGTGCTGCTGTTCCGGCCCCGGTGTCCGGAAGGGACGGCCGTGCGCGCGCGCGTGCGCAGACGAGCGTCTGTGGGATCCCCGGCCGCCGTCCCCGTGCGGACCTCGGGCGCGCGTCCGCGGGGGCGGGTCCTCCGGGCGCCCGGGCGCTGTCCCTGGGCGGCGACGTGCTGCGGCCCCTCCCACCCAGGTCTCCGAGCCCAGTTCGGCCCTGTAGCGTTCCCTCCAAGTCCGTCCACGTGGCACCCGGCGGCTCAGACCGGAAAAGAAAGCCGGTCCCCCGGGGACCCCGGCCGGCGCCCCCCGCATCCGGAGCGCCGTGTCCAGAGCCGCGTGCGCACGCGCCGTTGTCCGCTCTGGGCGCGCCGTCCGCCCGCGCGCGCTCTCCCTCGGGGCGCGGGCGCGGGGCTGGGGCGGGACCGTGGGGGGCGTGCCCTGCCTGACCCCACCGGCCTGAGTGTCCTCTCTGTGAGATTGTCGGTTTCCAAACGGCTCCAAGTCGCCGTAAGGGGATGGCTGGGTGTAGGAGCGAGTGAGCAGAGCTGTTTCTAATAGGTCAGATGTCCTGTGTTTGTTGCCGAGACAGGTGAAAAGTTGCATCTGATCGTCTTAGGATGAGGGGTCACGTTTTCCTGTTTTCAGACCATTTGCATTTCCTTTTTAGTGCACCTGTTCCTGAGCTTTGCCTGATTTCCTCTTAGGTGGTTTGAGTTTTTCCTTATAGATGGAAGGAGCTCTTTATATATTTAGGATGAAAATAGGCCTTTGTCCGTGATAAAGCTGTACACGCCAAGCCAGGTTGACTCTGTGTGGCTTTTGCCACATAGTTTTTTTTTTTTTTTTTAGGAAGAGTGGCCTTGAGCTAACAGCTGTTGCTAATCTTCCTCTTTTTTATTGTTTTATTGTTTCCCTCCCCAAAGCTGCAGTACATGGTTGCATGTCCTGGTTCCTCTGCGTGGGAGCTGCCCCAGCATGGCTTGCTGAGCCATGTGTAGGTGCCCCCCCAGGATCCCAACCAGCAACCCTGCCCTAGAAGCAGAGTGCGGGAACCTACCCACTATGCCCCAGGCCGGCCCCTGGAGTTTTGATTTTTATAGTCAAGTCTTCAGTCTGTCCTTTTGTGGTCTCTGAGTGGTTATCCATAGAGAGGCCTCTCCTCTCCAGGATTATGTAAAGAGTCCCTCATGTGTTCCTGTCGAATGTCTGTTGTCTTCTTTTTGAATGTGTTTATCTTGTGCATTGCTTCTGCTAGGAGCTGGTATTTTCTGGGCATTTGCTGAGGGTTGAGCGCGCCTCCTGTTTGCCTCCTGGAGCCCCGCGGAGCAGGCGCGGTGGGTGAGGGAGGCTGTGCAGACATGGGGCCCCACAGCTGGAGAGCGGTGGGTTCAAGAGCCAGCATGATTTGCTCTTCCCTGAGGCACCCTGGTCCCAACGTCCCAATGTTGTTTTGTAGAATGTCACCTTGCCTGCACTGATTGGTTCTGCTAGAGTCCCATGTTTGTTTGAGTTTATTTCTGACCTTTTTTCATCTCTCCCACTGATCTGTTTCTGTGTGGGTGATGAATTATTCTAACTCTATACCACGTTGCACTATCAGGTAGAATAGTCACTTGTCATTACCTTTCTTTTTCAGCGTTATCCTGGCTGCTCTTGCTTCCTCTTCCCTGTAAGCGTTGGTACTGCCTGTGTTAGACCCTGCAAACCGTGGGTGGTGTTTTGGAGGTCATGTTCCACGTGTTGAGTAACTGGGAAGAAGGGGTATCTTCAGGTTGAATCTCCCCGTTCAAGGACATAGTGTGTCTCCTGTTCGTTCTTGTCTCCCTTGGTAGCATTTCATTTTCTTCCTGGGCTTCTTGCCCATGAAGAACTTCTTAAGTTCATCCTTAGGTCTTTAAACTTTATGACTCTTGTAAGGTATTGTTTGTGTATATGAAGGATGTTGGTGTGTGGATATTTAAAAATTCTTTCCTTTGCCTGTGCTTTTTCCAACCTAGTTGCCAAGATACACTGAGAGGGTGTGTGTGTGTCTGTGTGTATGTATGTATCTGTAATCCTTTTTTAAAAACTTTACATAGTACAAAAGCGTTTCCCATGTTATCACTTCTTGGAAAGCATAGTTTCTTTTGGAAAATTTCTTATTATGGTAAAAAACATAAAATTTGCTATTTTAACTGTTTTTAAGCATACAATTCAGTGGCATTAATTACATTCACCATAATTAATTCACCATATTGTGCAACCATCACCACTGTCTATTTCTAAAATTTTTCATCACCCCAAACGGAAACTCATAACTATTAAGCAATAACTCCCCTTTTTCCCTGTGTTCCGTCTCTGGTAACCTTCTAGTCTACTTACTGTCTCTATGAATTTGCCTATTGTGGATCTTTCATATAAGTGTAATATTTGTCCTTTTGTATCTCATTTCTTTTACTTGGCATCATGTTTTCAAGTTCATCCATGTCGTAGCATTTATCAGAACTTCATTCCTTTTTATGGCTGAATAATATCCCATTGTGTGTGTGTGTGCCACCTTTTAGAAACCACCACTTTCTGTGGCTCCGCAATCCTCCTGTATGCGAGTGGACCCTGTTTTCTTAGCCCTTCTCCCTTTTTTGCCCTCCCTCAGATAAGCCTCGTAGCAGATATGCTGTCAACAACACCGGAGACCATGCCGATGACCAGGATGGTGACTCCAGGTAAGGGCTCTGCAGTCACTCCACGATGGGCTGGTTCTGCCCGGCCGGGGCGGAGCCCCTCCTCCTGTTGTCGTTTTCTCCTCAGAGCTTTTCTCCCTGAGAAACCCGGTGTCCGTTTTTACCATTTGGTAGGGGGTTCAGGTCACACAAACTCGGGATTGTGCTGCCAGTGTCTGGCCTGCTGTGTAGTTGGGTCACATGTTCCAGCTGCGGGCTGTGTGGCTGGTACAGCAGGTCGAAGAACAGATGGGGCCACGTCCCTGTAGGACGTTTGTGTCCTGTGAGAGGGGCGTGGAGGGAAGCAGACTCTGGTGCTGTCCTCATACCGTATTCCCCGAGCGCGTCCCAGAGGCCAGATAGCGGTGCTCGGGTGCAGCACAGCCTGTCGGGGTGGCGATCTGGCTGACAGCCAGCCAGGGCTGATTGGACCCTTGCTCTTTCAGGGCATGGATGACGGGCAGGTCCTGTTCCTTCCTCTGTACGCTCCCCTTTCTCACTTTGGGAACTGCTCTCAGGGTGGCAGACATCAGAAATCACCACTTCCGCCTTCTTACATTCATTTTAAAGCTAAGTAAATGGTAGCACAGGCCAGAGGAAAGATTGTAAATTGCCTTTCCTGGGGTCCTCTAAACACTGCTGGGGCCTGCATGAGGTGAAGGACTCAGCATCCCCTGTCCCTTGGGAAGGTAGCTGAGGTCCCCGCACTGGGTCTTTGCCATGCAGGGCGTTAGGACAGTTGCCCTCGCTTCTCTGACGGCACTACACCAGCCATAGTCTTGCGTGGCCCCAAGAGTATGGTTTTTATCTTTTTTATGTGAGGGTGTCGGGGCCCCTGGCATGCCCAGTGACTGTCTCCATGAGGAGCAAGCTCTGGAGGAGGGGCCAGGTTGTGGGGGGCCGTCGGACATGCCATGGGTCGTTCTGCTTGATGTAGAGGCCTGTGATTGTCTTGTCCTTGAAAGTGGGCAACTTGGAACAAACTCCTGTTTGTTGTAGGCACATAGAAAGCTTTTTGCCCCTGCACGCTGCTGGGTGGGTGCATTTTGTTCTCCACCTGTGCCCCTGATTGGTTTAGAGCTGTGCTGGCTGGCCACCTGCCTGCCATTCTACCTCCAAGCTCCACGGACATGAGGCTCAGGCTGCTGAAGATCCAGAAAGAGCTCTTGGAATGATCTTCACAGAGGGATTTCCTAGGAGTGCTGGCGGCACCTAATTCCCGCAGCTAATTTTGAGAGGATTATAATAAAAGACTTCGAGGATGTTTTCTAGGAAATTAATTCAATATTTAGTGTAATGAAGAGGGAAACCATGAGGAGAGAGTAAGATGTTGTGAGTCTATCGGGATCATAGACATGCTTGTTCCCTAGGAAGAGCTGGTTCTCTTTAGACTCTATTTCATTAAACTGAAGAATTACTTCATTTGGTAATTTTAGCACATTATAGCATCTGATGGTCCCACTCCCCACCCCTCACGTTTTCAGAGATGCAGGAAAATACCCTTAGGGGCCCAGCTTTATTTTGTCACCTAGGCCTGCAGAGCGCCGCTCTGCCCCTGGCCCCTGGGGGAGCCCTGTCGTGGCTCAGACATCTTCCTGCAGCAGTGCGGTGAAGGTGCGTGAGACCCATTCTCTGTATTTTCCGTGAGTGTTGTTCTCAAAGGTGCTTTTCTTCTGGAACTAACGGAATGTCCTGCTTGTCAGTTTGCCAGATTGAAAGCAACATGGGTAACTTCTGAGTGTGGTGATGGCCTGCCGTAGAGAGGCTGGGGCGCAGCTGTGCTGCCTAGTGTTAAAGTCACTGGCCACTGTGCCGTTTTAGTTGCGATGAACTGAAACTAAATAAAATTAAAACTTCAGTTCCTCACTTGCACTAGCCACGTTTCAGATGCTCAGTGGCCACGTGTGACTAGTGGCTACTGTATTGAGTGACACAGATTTAGAATATTTTCGTCACTGTGTGAAGTTCTGTTGGGTAGCACTGGCTTAGAGAGTGGGCTGCTTTTATAAGGTGAATCATCAAGATGATGTGTTTCAAGGTATAAGAATTAACTGTCACTTTTTTTGTTGTTGTTTGTTTGGTTCTTTTTGGTGGTGGGGGGGTTTAGGCCTGAGCTAACATCTGCCGCCAATCCTCCTCTTTTTGCTGAGGAAGACTGGCCCTGAGCTAACATCTGTGCCCATCTTCCTCTACTTTATATGTGGGACGCCTGCCACAGCCTGGCTTGACAAGTGGTGTGTAGGTCCACACCCGGAATCCAAACTGGCAAACCTCGAGCCACCAAAGCAGAAGGTGTGAACTTAACCACTGTGCCACCGGGCCAGCCCCTCAATTTTTTTTAAGTAACTTTATTATTTTTTTTCTAAGATTGGCACCTGAGCTAACATCTGTTGCCAGTTTTTTCTTCTTCTTCTTCTTCTCCCCAAAGACGCCAGTGTACGGTTATATATTCTCGTTGTAGGTCCTTCTGGGTGTGTTCACTTCTTTTTTTAACCCTTTTCTAGAATTGAGTGGGTAGAAAAGAGAATGGGTATTGTCTGTTGTCTGTAAGGCTTGAGATTCAAGTTTAGAAAGTTGTAGCATTCCTGTCGGTTGGGTTAGGGGCACGGGGCCTCCTGCTTGATTGCATCCTGCATCCCCCACGCTGGCGGGGGTGAAAGCCATCTGGAGAGCTCTGAGAGAGAGCCTGGCATCGGCCGGAAAGGCTGTCGGGGGGTGATCCCTTCTGACGTGGGTGGCGGTCTCTGGCCCCCCTCCAGGTTTCAGGCAGTGTTCTGGCCACTGTCTCAGAGAAGGAGATGCTGTGGCTTGGAGAAGACTTGACTTCATTTCAAACTGTTCTGAAGTCATTTTACTTTAGACATTATCCAGAAGCCCTCCCCAGACCTATAACAGGTTTCCATCTCTGTCCTTTGACTCCCCCTTGGCATTGTGGGGCAGTGGGGTCAGGTGTCAGTGCTGCCCTCCTGAGGCTCGTGTGCCTTTCTCGAAGCAGTGGGTCCAGCGTTGGGGCACAGTCACGCCCTGGGCCGGACGGGGGCCCCCGAGGGTGAGCCCCAGTGCTCGCTGGCACATGGCTCCCAGGCCCTCCACGCCAGGTGTGCGTGGGGCTCCGCCAGGGCCTCTCTTGGTGGCTTCGCCTCTACTAGCGTGTGTGTTGAGATGTGTTAGGAGGATGCCCCTTCTTCCTGGAGCTGAGGTCGATACAGAAGAACATGGACAAGCAGTGTTGTCCCCAAGCTCGGGCACCTTCTGCCCCGTTCCTGGCCCAGCCACTGAGGCCACACTGGTGCATCCCTGCAGGGCAGCTGGGACATTGCAGGTTCAGGGCTCCGGGTCTGAACCTCACTTGGTGTCCTGTCATGCATGATCTTGGGCGTGTTCCTTAGACTGTGAGCCTCAGTTTCCCTGTCTTCTGGAAGATGCCTAAGGGAGGCAAGGCATCTCCACCTCTGCCTCCCTGGTCTGGATGTCACAGGAACGTCTGTGTCTCACTGAGAGTACTTGCTGATGGTTCTGCCTCCCTCAGAGGGGCAGACGCAAGTCCATGAAACAGGCCTGTGGGGTTTGAGATGTCACCACCACACGACAGGATGGAAATGGCATGCCGCCGGCGTTCGGAAGCCCCATGTGCTCCTTCCCTTTTGAAAGTCAAGGGATTTCGTTGGGTCTTGTCTGGTTGTTGGGGATAAAGTTGTAGGAGTTGTGCTCGAGCTTCTGTGGATTCTGACTTTCTGGGCAACCTTGGAAAAGTCCATGAAACGTCTTACCCCTTTAGTACTATCCCAACTGTTGAGCCAGGGTCTGGGGGCTGCTGAGAAAACACACAATGATGTGTGTTTTTCTTGCGTGAGTCTTTGGCAATGTGTGTTTCTCGATAAGATCTCTGGGAGTAGCAGGCCCAAGGGGCAGCCGGTGGGTGTGGCACGGCATCCTGTCAGCTCTCATCCCTCGCTGCTGTCTCTACTCCAGGGTGCAGGCCTCCCTTCTGTGCCCGGGGTACCTGGAAGGCAGCATGTCCTAGAACACAGAATCTGCAAGGAACTCCAACTCTTTTAAATAAACTCTCTAGAAGCACTCAAGTCGGTAGTGCAGAGGTCTCAGGCATTTTCCAAGACACGTGTGTCCAGGTCCTGCCACAACTGCCTCCTGCTGAGGGGCCGCAGTCCTGGTCTGGGCAGAGGCTCAAGGAGGTCAGCTCTGCAGGCAGTCACAGCGTCTCACGAGTGTGCTCAGGGGCATTCTGCGCTTTTCATAAGGCTTTCCCTGTGGGGCTCTCACTCGATCTTGTTGAGGTGGTTTCATCAGGAAGGTTGAGTCCTTGTGCACAGGCGTCTGTCCAGTGATGTGTGTGGTGCTGGGCTCTGACCCAGGTCTGCCAGCCTCGCTCTTGCTTCTGAAAACTGACTCGTTCTTGCCCAGCCTGTGTTTCCATGTGAGCATTTGAGCTTTAGTGAGAAAACCCTGTGGTAAGTCTTCAACTTGGGGAATCTCTGTGTCCCCTTTCTTGTCCGGTAAGTTGATGGTGGTACTTGTGCCAGACTTGAATACTGTTTAACAAGATGACCTTGTAACTTTTCATGCTTTTTAAAATCACTGTGTTTTTGTTTGGTCTTGATGGTCCTGTTCCCATTTCAGCGAGCCATGTCCTCCAACCGATGAGCAATTGGTTGCAGGGTAAGACCGAGACTTCTCCACCGTCTTTCTGTCTTGATTCCTGCTGCCTTCTCTTGTAATTGTGCTTAACTCCTGACTTCCCACAATGTTGAAAATTGACTAACGAGGCGCACAGGCTCTGGCTCGACCCTCACTGCCCGATCCCTGCAGTGCCCCGGCTTCCCATGACACCTGCCCTTTCTCCACCTGGAGTTGATTAGCTATTTCATGTTACCTGAGAGGCCAGGGCAAGGTTGGCTGGCACCAGGGAGACTTCTGCGCTCAAACCTCCTCCTCCTCCTCCTCCAGGCAGGCACCAGTGGGGGGAGGTAGGTGAGCAAGAGCAAAGTTTCTTGTCTCCCTAGCCTGTTGCCCCCCAGAGAGGCCTTTGTTTGGTCACTCCTTGCCTTCATTTATCGGAGGGGGCCTCTCCCAAGGGCCAGGTGTTAAAGTGTGATGCTTGGGCTTAGATGCTATTGTGTGTACCCGTTAGGGGCAACAATGTCCCCGTGGAGTTTATATGGCGCTTCTCTCTGGGGAACATGGATAAGGTGGGACTCTCCTGTTCCACTGACAGGGCATCCCTCTGGGAGTTGGACGTGCACAGAGCATCTGTGAGTCCCCCAAAAGAGGAGGGGGCAAAGTTGAGCTCCCATCCGTACTGTCCCTCTGCCCCCTTTTTGTGGCCAAGCTAGAGAACAAGCCCTGCTCCCTAATGTCTCAGCAGAAATGGACAGTCTTGGCCCGTTTTCCAGCTGTGCTGGTTCATCTTTCTAAATGTGTGTTTTTTAAAATTTCTAAGTTATTCCAGGAATGTTAAGTTTTTCTAACAGCTATTTCATTGTATTGCAAAGTGTTTACCAGACCTTTCACCATCAAAAGAAGGGAAAGGGATTTTTGTAAATTTTGAAGCAACAAATATCATCACTTGTTCTTGTCTCAATTCGCTATTTATAACAGTTACATCCCCCAACCCCAGGTCTCATGATGCAGCTCTGTCTTTGTGCGTCATGTCAGCAGACACAGTCGAGAAGTGTAAAGCCACTCAAGTGCTTTTTTCATCATCAGTGTGTAATACTAAGCTGTGGTCAGTGGGTTTCTGTGTGGGCCAGACTCAGGCAGGCAGAGTGGCACAGTCCCACCCTGCTGGCTGCCCTGGAGGGGCCGCCCTGAATGGCCACTTAGAGTAGTGTGGTTCTTTACTCAGCAGCACGTGGCTTCCAGCTGGCTCCCTCCGCAGACCCTGGCCTCTGGTCTCAGAGGGGGAAAATGCTTTTTATTTGGCCCCAGGAAGGGTGCCTTTGGACTTGGATGTTTATAGCTGTGAACCGGGCCACCACTGCTTGCCTCTGAATCTCAGGACCCGTCCCCCAGCCAAACTTAGGTTCCTGGACCGTGGCTGAGGGCCAGGGCTGAGGCCCGGCTGCAGTTCTTCATGACAGAGCAGAGGTTTTCAGTGGAGATTTTTGGATATCACAGGAAGAAGTGAACTCTCTGGAGTGGTGGGAGGTTGCTTTTCTGTCCGTTATCTCTGTGTCCCTGAGTCACTGGGTGGCAGACTGAAGGGGCACTGTTTGTTCAGATAAGACGTGAAATGTTGGCAGTGGCTCAGTTGCTAGGGCAGAAGTACTTGTTAGGGTTTTATCACCTGGGCCCTCCCTCACCATCACCGTGTCCCTCATGCAGGAGTTACAGGGCAGAGGGAGCCATTCAGAGTTTTTGAAGAAAGCATAGAAAGCCTCTGGTCTAAGACACTGGAAGCTTCCGTCTCTGGTTTAATCACTGCAGAGAGCAGTATTCCAGGGGAGGAGAGACCCACAGTGGACAGCAGGGGCTTGGGCTGTGGGTCCCGCGTTTCCCAGAATGTGTCCGACAGTGTTGGTGTTGGAAGGTCTGACTTCAGTCCTGACTGTGCAAGAGGCGAGGCAGCCCCTTCTGCCCCAACCCTCTTCATCTGGTTTGTTTGGGGACCACAGGGACGCCTAGAGGACCCCGTCAGTCTTGGAGGGAGGCTGGAAACCAGCCTGTACCTCCCCACCACACCTGGCCTCAGCAGCGCTGGGCTCCCTGCCTGCTCGCCGCCGGGGAGAGGCTTGGAAGGGCCACAGCTGCTGCTCCTGCATTTTGTCCGTGTGCTGGCCGACCAGCAAGGCTCTGGCCGCAGGCCAGCTCCCAGTCACTCCTCTTACATTAGGCTGTGAGCGCTGCCACGTGTAAGGAGCCAGAGCAGATGGCCTTCCCAGGTCCTGTATCCCAGAGTCACTGCTGTTTCCGAACGGAGCCAGAGCAGACCTTCGCTTTTCGTCAGAAAATGGAGTTACGGTGTTAGTCTCCCCTCCCCCAACTGGGAGGTTCTCCAGGAGAGAAGCGTCTCGTACGCTGCCAGATTCCCTGTCGCTCCTCAGGCAAGGCCCAGGACGCCCACCGGAGTGTGTGTCCTCGATGGCCTCCTTGGGACTACAGGGGTCTCCCTGCCCAGGGGCAGAGCATGGCCCAACACAGTGTGCCCTCTCGACCTGGATGTTAGAAATGCTTTTCCAGGTGGAGGAACGAGCACAGGACTCAGGGCTTGTCTCTCTCCTGGCTCCAGATCAGTCGTGGTGCATCAGTGTTTCTAGAGCCGCCTCCCATCTCCCCCTCCCCGAGCCTGGGCTCTGAGATGAGTCTGCCCTGCACCCCCAGCTGTCTCCTCCCTGTGGTGTCTCTCCCTCATCTGGGTCACCCCAGGCACAGGGTGGCCAGTGAGGACACATAAGTGCACAGATACACCTTAGGCAGGGATGGGCCCAGCAGCTTGCAGACGTCGTGTCCAAACCTGCTGGCACCTACGCCACAGCCACTCCTGCTTCTCCACAGCGCCTGGTCCTGTGCGTCCCTCTGTTTGTGTCACATCAGTGGGCCTGCACATCTTGCACATCTTAAAAGTTTCTTCCTACTGAAAACTGGAAGGTTTAAGTGTTTGGGATGAGGGCAGGGCCGGCAGCTGTGCGGTGAGGAGGGTCACGAGCTTGCTGCAGTCAGTGCCGCCCCTTTGCCCCTTCCACAGCACTGAGGGGCGGGGGCTCCTGGGGGCTGAGGGTGTAGCCCACAACCCTGGGCCAGACGGGGAGCCTTAACGAGCAGCTCCTCAGGGCAGTGCCAGTTCCAGCTGTTGTTCCTTCCTTTAAAAGCAAACTGCAGCTTGTTTCTCTCTTGAATTTCATAGAGCATGCCAAGAAATGACAGCATGTGCCTTCAGTCTGTGCTTCTCATGCCTTCCCTTGTAATTCTGGTGATTTTACGTCCCTGGTCCTGGGGATTGCTTCAGAAGGGAGACTGATAGAAGCTTCCGGGTCAGCAGGGGGTTGGAGCTTCCATGCACGAAGCTGCCGCTTCCTGAGACCCTTCCCCTGAGGGCAGCAGGCATGGTGCCGTGACACTCCATTAACTTCTTTCCACTCTGCCTTTTCTTAATTTTAAGGTTTTCGGATGTCATTCTGGCAACAATTTTGGCAACCAAGTCTGAAATGTGTGGCCAAAAATTTGAACTGAAGATCGATAATGTGCGGTTTGTTGGGCACCCGACACTGCTACAGCATGCTCTGGGGCAGGTATGGCCCTCCCTGGGCAGGTGGGCTGCTTGCTGGGCGGACGGGGTTCTCCCTGGGCAGGTGGGGTCCTCTCTGGGAAAACAGGGTCCTCCCTGGGCAGGTATGGCCCTCCCTCGGCAGGCGGGGTCCTCTCTGGGCAGGCCTGGCCCATCCTGGCTTGGGGCCCTCAGGGAACTGTGGCTGATGCTGGCTCTGGGGGCGGCAGCCGTCATGCAGCAGACCTGAGCAGGTGCTTGCTATCAGCCGTACATCCTCATAGGCCCTGAGGGTCTGGTGGAGACACAGACAGGCATCCTTGCTGCAGGTGTTTGGTCCCTGCCCTTATTCTAGGTCTACTGACTCTGGCCTTCCCTTTTTCTGTAGGATGTCTGTTTCTAGGGAGGCCAAGAAAATGAGTTCAACAGCATTTGTGAGACCTTTGAACTTTATATAAAGTGGTGTAAGCATTTCTTCGTATTAAATGATATCATAGCCAATAGTATTATTAATTTAGCTCTTACTGTTGTGCTAAACCCTCTATATACATTCTCTGATGAATGAAATGCTACAGTACTGAGGAGTTTTAACAAGATCAAATGTACTGTTTCCCAAGGGTATTTGCACACCAGAACCTGCCAGTCAGTTCTTTGCACACAGGCAGAATCAGCAACAGCATCACTAAGATTCTGCAGGGTTTTGATGTGACAGTATAAGCTTTAGCCCCACTGACATGATCTAGAAATTGCCTGGGGGTCTGTGGTGTGATCCTCAAGTCTCTCCATGACTAAGCCCATGGAAGGAGCTTCCGAGGTGGTTGAAGGTACGGGGACATGAGGCCATGGGTGGGTGCCCCTGGCCCCATGGACAGCACCCTCCCTCCTCACTGAGGCCCCTGCAGGCGGGGCTCCGTCCCCACTGATGGCCTAAGGGTGACAGAGGGGAGATTTGGCAGCCTGCTGGCAGTCACACCCTGCAAAACTGGATGGTGACAACAGATTGGGATGGCCCAGGGAAAGCTGTGGCCCTGGAGTCCTTTGCCCCCTGGTGGCAACCCTTGTAGATGGCTTGGTGTTTGTGACCTGGGCTGCTGGATGCCAGAGTTGCAGCCGTGTCTCTGCTGGCTCTGAGCACTGTCCTGTGTCTTCATCGTCCTGGATACTTGTCATACCTGGCAGAGACAGCCCGGGAGGACTCAAATGGACACTGGGGACTGCCGTAGGGGAGGGAGAGTCTGGGCAGAGAACATTCCATCCACTTGAGCCCCTTTCCCTCTTGTCTCCTCCGGGCACCTCACTGACATCTGTTAATTAGGACAGCCTTGTTGCTTTGGGCCCGAGCACTGACCTTCCTGCCTTGTCTCCGCTGGGGCTGCATCTGTCCGTGCAGCCAGCACTCACCCAGACGGAGGCACTGGTCGCTTCCCAAAGACCCTCGGGCTCTGTTTTTCTCCGGTCCTGCGATATTCTGGAACTTGTCCTGCGCCTAAAGTAGAGTAGCTCCAGACAGCTTTTGCTGGGAAGTGGTGGCTCTCATTCATTGGAATTTTGCCTCTTTTGCAGGTCTCCAAAACAGATCCATCCCCCAAGAGGGAAACTCCCACCATGATTCTTTTTAATGTGGTGTTTGCGCTGAGGGTGAGTGTTTGTAGAAATGGCTGGAGAGCGTGGGTGATCGGGGGGAGGCCCCAGGGAGGCTCAGGGAGTGGCAGCAGCTCATTTCCCTTGATGGTGTTGTTAGCTCAGAGCCCAGACTTGGGGGGCACGCACCGGCCCCTCCTGGGTGTTGGGAGGGTCCATCTGCACTGTTTCCCTCTTGTTTTTTTTTTTTTAATAAAATACACATAACAAAATTTTCCATTTTAACCATTTTAAAGGTACAGTTTGGTGGCATCTAGTAACAATGTTGTGTAACCATGATCATCACTGTCCAGTTCCAGAGGGTTTTTATTGCCCCAAAAGGAGACCAGTTATTCCCCATTCTCTCCCCTCTCCGGCCCCGGGAAACCACTGATCTGCTTTCTGTCTCTACAGATTTATTTGTTCTGCATGTTTCATATAAATGGGATCCTACAGTATGGGACTTTTTGGTGTCTGGCTTCTTTCACTTAGCATAATGATCTTGAAATTCATCCATGTTGTAATGGGTATCAGAATGCCATTCCTTTTTAAAATTTTTTATTTTATTTTATTGAGGTCATAATAGTTTATAACATTGTGAAATTCCAGTTGTACATTATTATTTGTCAGTCACCATATAAATGTGCCCCTTTACCCCTTATGTCCACACCCCAACCCACTTCCTGTCTGGTGACCACTAAAGTGTTCTCTTTGTCCACGTGTTAGTTTGTCCTCCACATGTGAGTGAAGTCGTGCAGTGTTTGTCCTTCTCTGTCTGGCTTATTTTGCTTAACATCATACCCTCAAGGTCCATCCATGTCATTGTGAATGGGACGATTTTGTCTTTTTTTATGGCTGAGTAGTATTCCATGTGTATATATACCACATCTTTATCCAGTCATCTTGGCTATTGTGAATAAGGCTGCAGTGAACACAGGGGTGCATAAGTCTGTTTGAATGTTGATTTCAAGTTCTTTGGGTAGATACCCAGTAGTGGGTTAGCTGGGTCATATGGTATTTCTATTTTTAGTTTTTTGAGGAATCTCCATACTGTTTTCCACAGTGGCTGCACCAGTTTGCATTCCTACCAACAATGTATGAGGGTTCCCTTTTCTCCACATCCTCTCCAACATTTATTTTTTGTCTTGTTAATTACAGCCGTTCTGACAGGTGTAAGGTGATATCTCATTGAGTTTTGATTTGCATGTACCTGATGATTTGTGATGTTGAACATCTCTTCATGTGCCTATTAGCCATCTGTATATCTTCTTTGGAAAAATGTCTGTTCATGTCATCTGCCCATTTTTTGATCAGGTGGTTTGTTTTTTTGTTGTTGAGTTGTGTGAGTTCTTTATATATTTTGGAGCTTAACCCCTTGTCGTATATATGATTTACAAATATTTTATCCCCATTGTTGGGTTGTCTTTTTGTTTTGATCCTAGTTTCCTTTGCCTTGCAGAAGCTTTTAGTCCGATGAAATCCCACTTGTTTATTTTTTCTTTTGTTTCCCTTGCCTGAGTAGATGTGGTATTCGAAAAGATCCTTCTGAGACCAATGTCACAGAGTGTACTGCCTATATTTCCTTCTAGGAGTTTTATGGTTCCAGGTCTTACTTTCAAGTCTTTGATCCATTTTGAGTTGACTTTTGTGTATGGCGAAAGATAATGGTCTACTTTCATTTTTTTTGCATGTGACTGTCCAGTTTTCCCAACACCATTTATTGAGTACTTCATTCCTTTTTGTGGCCAAATTGTATTCCATTGTATAGATGGACCACATTTTGTTTATCTGTTCATCTGTTGATGGACATTTGGGTTGTTTCCACCTTTGGGCTTTTATGAACAATGCTGTTAAGGACATTTGTGTACAAATTTTTGTGTAGATACATGCTTTTGTTTCCTTTGGGTGTACACCTAGGAGTGGAATTGCGGGTCCCGTGGGAAGTCTGTGTTTAAACTTTGGGGGAGCTTTCCAGGCTGTTTTCCACGGTGGCTGCACTGTCTTATATTCCCACTATCAGTGTACTGGGTTCCAGTTTCTCTGCATCCTCGCCAACACTTGTTATTTTCCTTTTTTTTTAATAATTAAGCCTAATTATTTTTTACAGCAGTTCCCAGTGCTGTTTGAAGTTGTGTTTTCAGTAGTTACGAGAAATTTATTTTCCATAAATCTGTCAAAGTAAAAGGGACCCACATAAACATGAGAGGCACCCCTGGGTGGGACCAGCTTCTGTCATGAAGGGACTTTGAAATACCTGGGAACTTTATATTCAGTGACTATTAAATCATGACATTCCTCTGAAATATCCCACTGTCAGCGTTCACCAAAGAATCCAGTAGTTCCTTCTGGCTGGGCCCGTGTGATGTGCATGCCAGCTTTTGTGCAGAAGTGTCAGCGAGAAAGTGACTGGATCTTGGTGACAGGAACAGTGTGTGCTCTGAAACGTTCACAGGGCAGAAATGAGACTGTGCAGATAGGTAGCCTGTGAAATAGATGCCATTATAAGTCTCAAGGTGTTTTTTTCCCACTGAGGCTTTTTTGGTGTGGAGACCACAGGTCGCCCTGTGAACGGTTCAAAAATAAAAATAATGCTAGAGAAGAGCTCCTTTAGAATAGAGCTTAATTTTTAAAACTGGCCTACCTAATTGGTAAATAAGGAACTCTAAGTTAAAACAGAATGATTTGTTGGTGGTGGCTGTCCTGGGGGCACGAGTTTCCAAGAGGAGGGTTCACTTTCTACTTGATGCACTTTCCTAGTGTGTGTTTGCATTTCCACGGTATCCTTGTATTGCCCATATAATTGCATAATACAAACATCCACAAAATAACTTAAGTAACAAACAAAAACCATGACGAGAGCTGTCAGCTGCCTGCACTGATAGCCCCTGTGGGATGGGCAGTGAGAAGCACCCATGGCCCCACCCCGACGTTGCGAGCAGGCCCTCATCTCTGGGGAGCAGTGTGTGATAGCAGAAGATATGACACCCTTGGACATAGCAGTCAAGAAAACACGCACATTTTAAAGTTGCATAAAGGTTTTTATAAGACAGGCCCACCTTGGAGATAGTGCTGGTTCCGTTCCAGATCACCACAGTAAAGCGAACATTGCGATAGAGCGAGTCACGAGTTTTTTGGTTCCCAGTGCATATGAAAGCTGTGTTTACACTACACTGCAGTCTGTTAAGTGTGCCATAGCATTATGTCTAAAAAATCAATGTTCACACCTTAATTAAAAAATGCTCTGTTGCTAAAAAATGCAAACCATTGCTGAGCCTTCAGTGAGCCATATTTGCTCGTGGAGGGTCTTGTAAGAAACGCCAGTATCTGCAAAGCACAATAAAGTGAAGCATGATAAAGCAGCTATACCTGTACTAATTAGGCTGGAATTAATCCTGGTGTCCATTTGTTGGAGAATGGCTGGCCAGGGTGGTGGTTATTACACATCAGCAGGTCTCGTGGTCATGAAGGATGAGAAATGGGGATGAGGCCCGAGCGAGGCGCAGCGTAGACGGGTTACTGCCAAGTAGAGCAGGAGGAAACAAGATGGTGTGCTGCTTCAGATAGCGTAGGCCGTAATGCTGAGGAGTGGGAGGGATTTTAAATAACGTAAAGAGTGACTATTTTAGAGTGGAAGAGCTATTTTCTTTTCAGTTGTCAGATATAAAAACGTATACTTTTTTACTTTGAGAAGTTTTAAGTAAACCCCAACCTGGTGACAGTAGTTTGATAAACCTCGTACGCCCATCTCTGGGATCCTGCAGCTGTCCCCTTTGCACCCTGGCGTCACCCTGGCCACCTTGCTGTTCAGGTATTTCAAGGTGAGTCCCAGACCTTGTGTCTGTTTGCCCCACACACCTCGGAAGGCCTCTCTGTAAAACATGGACGTTTATTTTATACCATGACACCCTTTTCACACCTGACAAAATTCACCTTAAGTTGTATCAACTAGTACCTGGTCCATTGACAGTTTCCCCCATTGCCGCAATATTTTTTCCAGTTGGCCTATGTGAACCAGGATGAAAACCCAGCCCGCACAAGCGTGTGTGGCTGTGTCTCTGGGTTTCTGCCAGTCCAGGACTCTCCCCTCCTTTGTCCCGTTGAACGTTTGGGGTTTGGACTCATCTCACTGTGCGGACAGTCAGACTGGCTCTCTGTCCCGGTATTTCCTACAAACTGAACATTGCCTCTGAAGTCTGATTGCCGTTGGGTAGGAGTTTTGGGGATGAAGTCTCATAGGCTATGCCCTAAACTTCATGCTGCTCCACATCATGTATGGGGCGAGTGTAGCTAGTACGCCGTAGGTGGTTGCTTTCCCAGTGTGGCCACACGGCCTCAGGCTCTGCAGGCGCCTTGAGTGCTGCTCGGCCTCTGCAGCCAAACAGGAAACCCTGGCACACCTGGTCAGTGCAGGCCGTCGGGCCTCGCCTGGGGAGCTCTACCGTGCGCGTCTGGGAATGTGAACAAAGGGGCTCTGGGTATCTGACCATGATACTGCTGTGGCCCAGCCAGTGGCACCTCCAGCGTAGGGTTGGGCTCTCAGGTGTGACCTGCTTACTTCTCTTCAAGGGACTGTTCACATGTTCAGGATCACTCTCCTCCCTGTGCTTCGCTGGTGGGAGTATTTTTACACAGATTCTTCTAAAAGTGTATTTGTACATACAGACCCCCCAGCTCCATAATCTTTGTAGGGACACTGTTGAGGGGGTGCCCTTGGCGTGGAGGGCAAGGCTACTGCTAGCAGTGGGCGTGGCATGGGAGCAATGCTCATTCTCTCCCTAGCACAGGTGTGCTGCCCGGTGTGAGTTCTGTTTGTGAACATGAGATCTGCTAGGAGTTTGGAAACCTCTCCAACTCCAGGTGATGAGGGTGTGTAAAGTCTGGGGTCAGGCTTTGGCCCGAAAGTCTAGCTGGGGACAGTGTGTGGGCAGGGCCCTGCCTGCCAGATAAGCAGGAGGGGCGGCAGAACCAGCGCTTCTAATCAGCAGCACCACCCCTCCCTCTCGCTTCTCCCACCTCCACCCCAAGGAATGACTCAGCTGCCCTGCTGGCCTCCTGAAGCCCTGAGTCATGGTTGGCCCGTTATCTGCCCCTTGGAGCATCTTCACAGATCCCACAGCCACCTGCTCCGCCCTTGGCCAAGGCAGATGTGCCTGTCTGGCCCAACTGTGGCCCCTGATAGGTTCCAGAGTTAGGTCAGGGTATGGGGGAGCTTGGGGGAGGGGTGGCCTGGACCCTGCTGGTGGCTTCTGTTCTCTGGGTCATCTCTGCTGGGAAGAGCTTCTTAGCGTTGAGGATGAAGCCTTCAGCAAACAGTTGGCCTGGTGCTTCTGTTGATTATACTGTGTGTCCCTGTGGTAATATGGGCTGTGTGACTGAGTTCTCACAAGCCCCATTGTGTCCACTGATGGTCAGCAGTACCCTGGTGACCACACATGCTTCCAGGCTTTGCTCTGGGCAGACTCTGTGCTGAGTACTTGACACGTCTGACTGATGGGTGAGGGAGGTGCCCCGTCGTCCTGTCTCCCACGGGAGCCTGTGTCCCAGGGTCACACAGCAGGTGGGTGGCGGGATCTGTGTTCTCAGTTGCCCCAGTGGGTTCCTGGAGAGCCCTGGCGTGGTGCCCTGCAGCAGGAGAGCCTTTCTCGAGTTGTGATGCCTGTGACCATCCCCCACCACCCACCGTGGAAACCCCACGGGGCCACATGTGTGCTGCCTCCAGGCAGCCATCCCCAAGATTCTGTGAACAGAGGCTAGGGGGCACAAAGGAAGCTGGGGAGAGTGCTGGCACCTGGAGAGGGGCCTGGTGCCAGCCCCTCTTTTTGCAAAAAGCAGAGGAAGATTCTTTGAAAGGATTGAGTCTTTGCTGTACGTGTGCCACCTGGGCGCGGATCCTACCTTTGAGCCGCATGCGGTGTCTCCCGCAGGCCAACGCAGACCCATCGGTGATAAGCTGTCTGCACAACCTCTCCCGCCGCATCGCCACGGTGCTGCAGCACGAGGAGCGCCGCTGCCAGTACCTGACGCGGGAGGCCAAGCTGATCCTGGCGCTGCAGGACGAGGTGTCTGCTGTGGCCGATGGTGAGTGTTGGGGGATCGCTCCTGTCCCAGGATGGAGCAGGCCTGGATGCCCAGGGAGCCCCCTCTGGGGCGCGGTTGCAGACCCCTTTCCTGGACGGATGTGCTGACGTTGGTTCCCAGCCTGCAGCCTCCTCCCCACAAACCTCTGCACGATGGCTCTTCTCCCGGTCAGCCACCACCGCCTGCTCTGGTCCCGCTGCACGTGTTTCCCTGGGTGGGAAGACGTGTGGGGGTGCCAGTGGGGACACTGAGCTGGCAACGTGGACGGCTCCCAGTTATTTGCTTTCAGCTAAATTCAAAGAGGACATAATTGAGTTATCAGCTGACAATTACTAGAAATACTTCTTGTTGCTAGATCACCATGGGATTTTGGCATACCATAAACCTTTCAGAGCCCAGGGGGACACCTGCCTGTCACAGACATCCACCTCCATCTTCTCATGGCGGTACCTCTGTGACAAAAGGGAAAATGGGAACAAATTGAAGGTGAACCCAGTCTAACTTCAGCAATAAGTAAAAGTAGTGATCACCATCCATGAACTCTCTCACTCAGGTGCATTTTCAATAAAAATTTGCCTTTTATGTTTGACAGGTAGCTGTCAAAATGTGTAGTATATTTCTGTTTTGGCCAGTTATGTACTAATTAATAACAATCCAGAAGTTTTGTTTTTTTAAAACATTCTCTTTGGAGTCTGTGACTTTATCACCAGAAATTAAAAAAAAAAGTTTAAGTACATGTATTTTTTGTTAGTCATTTATGAGAAAGAATTAATCAAAGACTTTCAATCAATCATAAAAGTAAATTGTATTAGCATAAATGTGTCAGGGAAGAGTGGGACAAGGCGTGAAATACCTGGTCACTGAGGTGGAGGGTGGCTCTGGTGCTCTGAGCAAAGCCTTCAGGGGAGGCCAGTAGAACGGTCTGTTCTGTGATCCCTCTGACTAGTCAGGTAGTTCCAGTGGTGAAGTCTAAGTACAGATGTTCTGGATAAGGTGATTGAACAAATCGGCCTAAGTCTAATTTTAATTCAACTAGATGCAAAGATTTTATAAAAAGCAGCTGGGGCCCAGCCCTGTGGCCTAGTGGTTAAGTTTGGTGTGCTCCACTTCGGCGGCCTGGGTTTGGTTCCTGGGCACTGACCTGTACCACTCATCAGCGGCCATGCTGCGGCGGCGACCCACATACAAAGTAGAGGAGGATTGGCAACAGATGTTAGCTTAGGGCTAATCTCCCTCACGCAAAAAATCAAAAAACAAAAGCAATGGGGACTATCCTGATTCTTGATCTAAAGTTACTTAAAATTCTTTTTTTCTTTTATTTTTTTGTGAGGAAGATTGTCACTGAGCTAATATCTGTGCCACTCTTCGTCTCTTGTATGTGGGACTCTGCTGCAACGTGGCTTGATGAGTGGTGCTAGGTCCACGCCCCTGGGATCCGAACCTGTGAACCCTGGGCTGCTGAAGTGGAGTGAGTAAACTTAACCACTCCGCCACCGGACCGGCCTCTTAAAATTCTAAATTGAACTTGTTTTAAAAGGTATTTTCCATTCTTGCTTCTGTAAGTTTCCTTGCTTTGGAGGCTGTAAATCCTTCTGTGTTTTGATTTTTATAGCAAATGGCGGCCCTCAGTCCCCATTCCATCACATCCTGCCCAAGTGCAAGCTGGCCAGGGACCTCAAGGAGGCGTACGACAGGTAAGGAGGTGGGCGGTGCGCTCTGTGTGCTGCCTCCTTGTGGGCCTCCTTGCTTGAGCAAGACAGGACTCCCCCGCTGGGTGCTTTTCTCCTGTTGTGCCTCTGAGATGGGGCGAGAGAGGACAGGGGAGGACCAGCCCCATTGCTGAGTGGCGAGCTGGGACAGTCACCTCCAGATTTTTCTTAGAAAATGAACCACAGTGGCACGTGCGAGCATGGAAGTGCTTTTGAGTGCTCATTGCACGGTGACGTTTGTGAGCATAACATAGTGCCAAGTTCCAGGTCCACCTTCGTTAGCTGGCTGTCACTGCCACCATGTCACCCTTGAGGAAACTGAGGCCCAGAGGGTGGAGCTGGAGTTGGCCGTGCTCCTTCCTGCTCTGGGGGACACAGTGTATGAGGATGCTGAGACACCGTGGAAACCTCACAGTTGTTCTGCTTGTATTGGTGGCTTGGCACCAACTCGCTTAAATGTGGACAAGCAAAGAATGTCTTTTCTTTTTAAAGGGTGTCCGTGTGGCTCTGATCACCACTCCCTGGCCCTGGGTCTGCAGCGGGGGCTGGAGGCTGGGCAGTGGGGGGTGAGGGGCGCCTAACACCTAGAGGCAGCTTCACCTTTCCTGCCCTGAGCCGGGCTGGTTGGTTCCCGAGGGGCCATCACTTACAGCCGAGGGGACCATGCAGCGCCAGGTGTGTTGCTGGACAGATGGCGCTCAGGTGCAGGCTGCTTTGGGGGCTTCCTGTCCCATGGCCTCTCTCTGCCTTCTCCTCCCTCCCTGCCTCTTGGACTCTCCCACCTCCTCCCTTGCAGCTCAGGCGCCCTCCTGCCCTCCCAGGGCTTCACTCCCTTCTGGTGGACTCTGCGTCCCCACTGGAGTCATCTAAGAGCTGTGGCTGGCGACACCACGTCCAAGCCTGAGATGGTGGCTTATCCAGGATTCTTTCCTTTTTTTTAATGTTAATATGTTTCTTCTGATATCACCAACAATACCTGTTCATTATAGACATTTAGGAAATAAAGGAAAGTATAAAGAAAATGAAAGTCATCTATAATCCCACACCCAGTGGTCATCACTATGAACATTTTGGAAATTTTGGGTTTTCTTTCTTTCTTTTAACTTAAGCTTCTGAAAAGGTCACACATGCATCGAGTCTGAAAATCAGGGTGTTAAGTTTTTCCCTACTGCACCCCATCAAGTTCCATCCTGGTGGCCAGCTGCATCTCAGCAGGCGGCCACGGGTCGAATGTCATCCCTCGTGGAGGGTTCGGGCGCGGCCTGCTTTCTCCCCTTATGCAGTGGGAGCCTGCGTGCCTGTTCGCCCTCTGCCTTCTCAGTCTGACAGCATAGCCTAGATTCCTGTCCGTGTTGGTAAATAAGGACTTTTCTTTTGCTGCTGTGACATGTGAGTTGACCATATGCACCAGTTATTTTGCCTGTGCGCCCATATACCCATAACATAAATTCCTGAAAGTGGACTTGCCAGCTGAACAGGCAAAATGCGTGTGTACTTTTGATGCATCTCCTGTGGGGTGTGTGCCTCCTGCCAGCAGCACGTGAGATGGCTCTTCCTCCAGCGTTGCCCACACAGGGTCTTGGTGAGCATGTGGATTTTAGCCAGTCTGATGGGTGGAGAATGGCATCTCATCTGAATGCAGTGGTGCATGTCTTCAGGCTTGAACCATGCCTGTTCCCTTTTCTGTGCGCTCTCTGCTCAGATCCCTTGCTCGTTTTTCTTTCAGGAGGTGCAGGTGCCTTCCTGTCGGGGGAGTCATCCTTTCTGGCACACATTGCAGCTGTTGTTCCCTTTGTCTTTATTTTGGTGACCACTGGGGCCTCTAGGTGTCAGAGAGCATCAGATCCTGGAACAGCTCTTGTCCAGGGATTGGTTTGGATCCTGGTCCCTCCTGCTTTGGGGAGCTCCTTGATGCAGCCTTCATCTTGGCCCAGAACAGGATTTCTGATCTTATAGTCCGACCCTGTCTTTTTATCCCTCACGATCACGTTGAAGTTTTCTCTGCAGTAAGAGAATTGCTGCCCTGTCTTGAGTTGGCTGGTATCAGAAACCCCTTCCTTGGAAACCTTTGCTTTATTCTGAGTGGGAATTTGCACACCTCAGCTAGGATTAGACTATAAGTGAAATTCAGGCTGACCTGGAGTTAAAATAAAAAGCAGACCAGAGGCAGACTTTGCATTTCTAAGGGAAGATGGACTGCGATTTATCATGTTTGAGTTGTGCTGGGAGGTTGGAGGGACTGAGATCTCGCATAGCTGACTCCTTACTGCAGGATCCTCTGGGCCTGCGGCAGCTCAGAGCCTGTGTCTGCCCAGTGCCTGCTAGTGGGCATGAGTCTAAAGGAGAAGGACAAAAGCAGCTCTCGGGTCAACTTTTGAGCACTTAGCTTCCTTTCTCCAGCCCCGGCATTCTAGTCCAGCACCCGATGTTGGTGCTCAGGATCACCTTCCTCCAGGTGAGCCCCCACCCCAGCCTTCCTGCTCCCAGACCCTACCCCGACCAGCCCTGGGCCTGGGGCCTGCCCCAGAGAAGCCCGCAGCAATGCTGTCCTCCCTGTACCCTGTCCCGGCCTGGCAGCAGCAGCAGCTCTGTGGCTGCCCAGGAGCCCCCCGGCCTCCCCTTTTTCCTTGTCCTTCAGATCTGTGTTTGCCTTGAGGTCCTGGCCTGGCCCATCCTCCTGCTGCTCCTACACCTCGGAGCCAAGAAGGGGGACTGTGTTTGCATTACTGATCAGGCAGCAGGGAGCACAGAGCCCCTTTGTCCTGGTGGCGACTTTCTGACAGATCCTGGGAGAGGTTTTCTCAGAGCAGGAATGAGAGCTGCAAGCTGTGAGACTCAACGCGTCTGGAGATTGGGGTGGGACTTTCCAGATGGATTGTTCTAGATGTGCTGCTTTAATTAAAATCCAGGTTTATGGTGTGGCTGAGTGGCCTGGTGGCCCGTGCCCCGGGACCTGAGTGAATATAGGCTGGCAGGGTGACTCCTCCAGGAGGCCACTGACTGTTCCAGCGCTCATGTCTTCCTCTGGAGCCTGGTGACCTGAGGGACGGTGTTCCTCTCGTCTTGTGACTGTCAGGGTGAGGTCAGGGCCAGCCCTGCACTTTCTGTAACACAGCCCTGTGCTTGGCATGTGGAGCAGCATGCTTGTCCACTAGTGGTTGAAGGGAGGAGTAAGCAGGGGTCGCATCGATGCGGACTCCAAAGGGTTTGAAGAAGTTTGTTGAGCAGCTCTCGGAATTAACAGCCTGTGGTGGGCCCTGGGCAGCTCAGAGCTCGGGGAGGCTGCCCAGGGCCTGGCTGGCGGGTGGGTTGAGTGTCAGGGACTCTGCTCCTGCTCCTCGCGGCCTCACGCTGTGGCCTCTCCAGAGCAGAGATGGTCCGCAGACACCTCTACAAATGTGCTGGAAGTTTTAGTCCCTATTTCTATAAAATGCACCTGTGTATAAATGTTTGTTTGCTATTTCAAGGTGGGCTTTTTGGAGCCTACCCAGACCTCCTGGGTCGTGTGCGTGTCCCACTGCGTGTAGGAGGAAGCCTGGCCGTGTGGAACAGAGGGTGGAGGGCTGGCTTCTCAGGTCTGGCCTAGGACAGGAAGAAGGGTGACAGAAGGAGACAGAGGGGCATGTTTCAGTTACTAGCTGAAGGTTAGGAGCTGATATTTTCGCGGGTCCTGAGATGTGGGGGTGCTGGAGTGAGCTGGTCCACACTTCCACCTGGGATGTGGAAGATAAGAGCGTGTTCAGAGGCCGGCGTGGTGCCTTATGCCCCGTCATCGCTCAGGCCTCAGGGCTCTGGCAGGAGCATCTATCTCACGTTGCAGACAGGGCTGGGCTCTCCCGTCTGGCCCGGAGCCGTGTGAGGGGCTGGGTAAGCCTCACATGGGCGTAGTGTTTCCAATCAAACCATTAACTGCCCTGCAGACAGAAATACAAGCTTAGCAGGGACCTTTTAGGGCCCAATCCCCCACTCGCTAGAGTCTTGTCTTAAAACCGCACTTTAAAACAGGGACAGCCCTTTCTCTTCCTCCTCCTGACGGACTTCAGTGTGGCTCCAGCTCACCTCCTGCTGTAGGGGTCACAGGGCTTCCCCGGGAGCTCGAGGCCGGCAGGCGCATTCCCAGCGCAGCCATCCTCCCTCCGGACTTGTTCCGTGGTGCTCCAGGGATTCTCCGGGCTTCGCAGCTGGTCTGCAGGGGGCGCTGCTGGAGGCGGCACTCGTCTCCGCACTGTGGAGCTGGGGTCTGTAAAGAGGCACCAACCCCAGTGTGGAGCGTGCCAAGGGAGGAGGGTGCCGGCAGGTGAGCAGACGCCTGAAGAGTGGAGTAAGAGCCACATGGAAACCTGGGTGCCTGCGTGGGCCCGTCTCCCCGCAGAGAAGGGGACCCCAGGTCGTGTGTGCACCAGACTGTGTGGCCAGGGCTCCGGGACAGCTGACATGGTGCAGATGCTCCCCTCTCGCTTCCTTCATACCCACGAGGGCCACACACACCTCTCACCCTCCTCCACTTGTCCCCTCTCACACAGCTCTCTCTGCCTTCTGATGTCCCATACAGCGTGTTTACAATTACCTGTGTCTTTCCCGACACTGCCGAGTGGGAGCCTCTCAAGTGCAGGCCCCTCAGTTGCACCCCAAGAGCCTGAACCAGTGCTGGGGCCTCGCCCAGGGCACAGGGACGACCAGCCCCGGGGGCTCAGCTGGAGCAGTTGCTGCTCCTCCTGTGAGACACCAGCTGCTGTCGGCAGCTTGTGCAGCTGGCTTCTCCTTCAGCAATGTGCAGAAGCCCCGGCTAGAAGCAGCCCCTTGGGGTGTGGTCCCCCAGTGCAGGGTGCATGGGGCCACATGCCTGCCATGGAGCCGCCAGGAGCCGCTCTCCAGGCAGGGCTTCCTGAGAGAGGCCACCCAAGTGGGCGGCACGTTCCTGGGCCCCTTTCCTCCCTCCAGTCAGGGCGTGCGTCTCAGTGCCCCTCAAGCACCCCACCCTTTACCAACCATGCAGTGGCCATGAGTGAAACATGGGACCCCATCTCCTTATGGTGAGTTCTGGTCGGGAAACAGTGTGAGCCAACAGACAAGCAGGGGCGTCCTGCGGGCAAGCGCTCAAGACACACATGGGTACTGAGCAGTTGGGTGGCCTGTGGTGCCCCGACCGGGGTCAGGGTTCACCTCACTGAGAAGCTGGGGCTTAAGTTGAGACCTGGAGGATGGAAGGGGCCCTGGGGCACTTGGAGGGAGAGCTTGTGGCCGAGGGCAGTTACAAAGGCCCTGAGAACAGCAGGGCAGCCAGTACGGCTGGACCCACCTGGGGTAGGAAACAAGGTCAGAGGAACATGGGCAGGTGGCACGGGGCTCCTGGCGTTTTGGGGTCTTGGTTGGGACTGCCGAGGTGGGAGCCGTGGGGGTCTGAGTGGGGAGGGTAGGTGGAGGGAGCTGGTGCTGAGGAAGCCTGGACTTTGTGGGCTGCAGGTGGAGTGGACAGGGTTTGCTGATGGTTTGAAGTGGGCCATGAGAGAAGCCAGAGGTCAAGGACAGGGTTTGGGCCTGAAGGCACCAAGTTCCCGGCTCAAGAAGCTTGCCTCTGTGGCTGGTGTGGGTGGTCGCCATGGTGCCCCAGGATGCTGTCAGCATCTGCAGGGAGGCAGGTGCCGTGTGCTCCTCCCCAGCAGGACGTTCTGGGGGCCTTGGTGCTCTGGCCCTTGCTCTCCTGCCCACCTCTCCATTTTGGAGACAGCCCTGCCTGGCTGCCCCCGTGATGGGCTGTGTTGGGGGTGCAGGGGGCCCGCTCTCACCCCTGCCCGGAGGAGGCCTTGTCACAGCCCTGGGGCACGGAGCCTCCAGGACAGAGACTGTCTGGCTGGACTACGGGTTCCAGGGCCAGCCAGAAATAGACTTTAGAGTGTGTCCCTGACGCCTTTCTTCTGGAGGGACGCTCTTGCCCTTTGAGCAGCAGGAGGTGTGCTGGGAAGGGGCGCCCTGCGGGCTTTAGGGGTCCGCGTGGTCGGGAGCTGCTGTGAGAGTAGCCGTGGTGCCACAGTGATGGTGCCCGCTCCCCGCAGCCTGTGCTCGTCGGGCGTGGTGCGGCTGCACATCAACAGCTGGCTGGAGGTGAGCTTCTGCCTGCCGCACAAGATCCACTACGCCGCCGCCAGCCTCATCCCCCCCGAGGCCATCGAGCGCAGCCTGAAGGCCATCCGGTGAGTGGCCCTGCCCTGCAGGCCTTCCCTGCAACTTCTGCCTGAGGTGTCACCAGCTACTGGGCTCCAAAGATTCTCTTTTGCTTTTCTTGCCACAGAAATGGTGGCTAGGGCTCTCCCATCTATAGAAGTAAAACACGTTTCTGTGTCTGGTTTTGGGCAGGTTTTCCCTGGGCCTCTGGGCACTGCCTGAGGGGTGGGACTCCGCGCTGCGGGCCTCACCTCGGGCCTGAGTCAGAACTCCTGGGAGCTCAGGTTCTTAATTTAACTGATTTTCTGCCCCAATCCCCTCCCCCCGCCCATCAAGTTCCCTGTTTCCTTAAATAGTTTCTAACTAAAAAAGGAATTCCTGGCACATTAATTTGGAGATGACGAAAGCAAAGTCCTCGCCTGGTCCTCCGTCCCTCGCCCAGTCCGTGCAGGGAGTCCGTGTCTCTTCTCCTGGGCTTCCTTGCTGAGCGTGTTTCCATGTAGCTCTAGTGGTAGTCTGCCCTGGGGATTTTGCTTTTCCTCATATTTGAGACTTTCCTTGGGAAAGATTCATTCACTTGTTCGATCAACAAACGTGTGCTCGGCAATCCCAGAGGTGGGTGGTAGAGTCAAGTGGTTGGGCCTTCCTCAGTTTTGTTTTTTTCTGAGGGTGACAGTAATCCTTGCAGATTTTTAAAGGCCCCTGGACACGCTCTCTCACGGCCTCTTCTCTCTGAGGTTCGGTGCCTGTGGGCTCTGCACACCTTTGTGTCCCAGGTGCACACCTAGTGCAGGGGCCTGCGGCTCGCGTGTCCGCTGACCTGTGACTCTGCTCTGCAGCCCTTACCATGCCCTGCTGCTGCTCAGTGATGAGAAGTCCCTACTGGGCGAGCTCCCGCTCGACTGCTCCCCGGCCCTGGTGCGTGTGATCAAGACCACGTCTGCCGTGAAGAACCTGCAGCAGCTGGCCCAGGACGCAGACCTGGCCTTGCTGCAGGTATTGCCTTGGGGGCCGGGGGAGATGGACCAGAAGCATGGGCAGGTGGGAGGGGCTGGGCACGTCCAAGCAGGCGACCTTGGGTGAAGGCGGAGGTGCCGGGGCGTCAGGAAGGCAGGCCGCCTGGGTGCTGAGAGCTGCTGCGCAGCCTGCCGTGGTCACAGATGCTTCCGGGGTTGGGTTGAGGTCCTAGAATGTGCGTCAGACCTGGGTTCGGGGCTGGCTTTGTGCACTAGCCACGGGACTGTGTCCACGTCGAGAGCTGGTGAGGCTGCAGCAGAGAGGAGTAAGGCCGTGCTAGTGCTGGGGACAGGCCTCTGGAGGACGGGATGCCAGGGCTGGGGGCTTGAAGGGCTGAAGCAGGGCATGCAGGGTGGTACCCCGTGAGGCAGCAGCACGTCCTCCCCACTCGGCTCATGTGGGCAGTGAGGGCAGGAAGCTCAGAGGCAGGCCTGACCACGTGCAGAGCCAGGACTAACCTGGTGGCCTTGACCACCCCCCTGCATTGGGGGGAGTGAGTTTGTGCATGTGCAGGCCTGTGTTCTGTGCAATGTCCCACCCCCCTGCCAAGCCACGTGCCTGTGGGCTGCCCTTTCTGATCCGACAGAGGGCCCCTCAGCCCTGGCCGTGGATCTGGTTGGAGCCTGGGGTGGGGGGCAGGGGGCGAGGAAAAGCCCAGGGAGAAGTTGGAGGCCACGGGCACCTTCCGAGTGACAGCCTGACGGTGACACCCAGGGTCTGGTGGCACTGGCCACCAGGGGGCAGCAGGGCCTGGCCCAGGGACCTGCAGTTCCTGCAAAGGCCACCGGGCAGCAGCCTTCTCAGGCCCGGCTCCCGCAGAGGGCTCAGGCATGAGGCAGGCCTGCTGGCTCTGCGAGGCACATCTGGGGAGCTTGTCCAGCAAGGCCTCACTCTTGGGCCCCTTTCCCCAGTTAGCCTTTTTGGATTCTGTCATCCAGAATAAGTCCTTCCCTCGTCTATACCTCATGACCTTTATCTGCCCCTGGTGAAAGTGTTTTCGGATTCTGCCGTGGTGTTTCATTTGGACGGGACCCAGCGAGGACCACATCTTGCTCGCCTTCATCGCGTCCACAAGATACAGAACCTTAAACGTGCTGGCCGTCCTGTGTGCAGAGTCTGTGTTCTGGTGGATACCCTTAGTGTCTGCAGCCCCATTTCAGGCTTTGAAAGGGGCTGGCCCCTCACTGTCCACTGAGCCTGCCCGACACGGAGACTCTGGATGCTGTGCCTCAGCTTGCTGTCATTCTCCTGCAACAAAGACAAAGCTTTGATGATGTCCCCTTGGCTTCCCTGCCCCAGCCTTGCTATGGGGACACTGTTACCGTTTCCTTCCGTACCCCTCCCCACTGAACCCGGTGCAGATCAGGGTTTGCTGCTGGTGTGGTTGTGCGGAAGCCCCCTGGGGCCCAGCCCTGGTGGCCCTCACTGACCTCTGAGACTCTGTTTCCTGCGGTAGATGGCCCAGTGGGGGCTCTGTGGGGAACGGAGGCTGGAGCCCAGCTGGAGCCTCAAGCACAGAGGCCCCACTGGGGAGGGAGTGTCAGCCTCAGGTGTGAATGTCACCAGATGATTTAAAGTCACTCATGTTCCATCCCAGGCAAAGAGAATCTAGAAGTATTGTGGGCTTTTTGTCACAATGAAATTAATATGTTCTTTTTTATAAAAATTCAAATTTCATACACATTATAGACACAAAAAGAGAAAATCCTCACAATTCCACATCCCAGAGGTGACAACTGTAGATTTCTCCAGATTTTTTCCAAGTATATATTGACACATTATCTTTGAATAACAAAATTAGGATCACGATGCTTGTGATTGGCTAAACAGTGGCCCCACAGACCTCCACATCCTAATCCCCAGGACCTGTGAACGTGACCCTCTGTGGGACTTTGCAGATGTGATTAAGGACCCTGAGATGGGCGGTGATCCTGGATGATCTGGGTGGGCCCAGAGTCGTCACAGGGGCCCTCCACAGGGAGGCCGAGGGAGACTGGAGTGCAGAAGGGGAGGTGGGATGTGATGGTGGAGGCAGGATTGGCGTGATGTGGCCACACACGGAGCCGCAGCTGGAGGAGGCCAAGAGCAGATTCTCCCCTTGTCTCTGGGGAGAGCGGCTTGCTGAGGCTGGACTCCAGCCCCGCGATCCTGAGTTCAGACTTCCGGCCCCCAGAATGGTGCTCTGGCCACAGGGAAAGGTGGGAGTGGAGACCCCTGGGTGAGGGGGTGGTGGGGATGGGGAAAGTGGGCATGGCCTTGCTTTAGAGCGAACGTCCATGGGACTTGGGATGAGAGAAGAGGGTCAGTGATGGAACTGTGGTCTCCGCTGTGGTCAGGTTGGTGCCATTGGGGGTCCCGCCTGCCGAGATGAGGTGGGGGGCCCGTGGCGGTGCACAGGTGTTGCGTGCCTGTGGGGGGTTCACCCCTTGGGGGCGTGCAGCGATGGTGGGGGGGCAGCAGGCCCACCTAGGGTGATGCCCAGTGAGAAACGCCCGGTGCCTGTCCCTGAGTGTACCCACAGGGCCGGGTCCTGAGACCTGCCCTCCCCTCATGAGGCTCGAAGGGGTTCCTGGCGTCCTGGTCCGTCTGTGGCCCACCTTGATGTCTGAGCCCAGGAGAGCAGGGTGCTGGGATGTTCTGCAGGGATGCTGGGGTACACAGGGACGAGCATGTGGGGTGGGGGCAGGTTCAGCGACCCCATATCCACTGTCGCATGGAAACCCATCCGCATGGGCTCTCGGTGAGGGGAGGGCGCTGGTCTCTGCCAGGATGTCCAGGCAAGCCCCTTGCTCAGCCGAGCTGCCCCTGTGATCCTGGGTGCCCCAAATGCCTCTGTGCTTGTGGGACCTTTCCTCACTGCCAAGGACAGCACAGGGCCCTAAATGGGAGACAGTCCCAAACCACACAGGGACCAGTGACAAAAAGGCTTGTTGCTCTGAGCACAGAAAACGCTGTGCTGCGCTGGCCTGTGCCCAGTGCCCTGGTGGAGGTTGCAGAGTCAGGAAGGCAGCCCTAGAGGGTTGGCCTCCCAGCAGTGTCCTCCAAGCGCCCTCTGCCCACAGGTTTTCCAGCTTGCGGCTCACCTGGTGTACTGGGGCAAGGCCATCATCATCTACCCGCTGTGTGAGAACAACGTCTACATGCTTTCTCCCAATGCCAGCGTGTGTCTGTGAGTACCTCTGGCTGCAGGAGCCCTGGGCCACTGAGTGGGACGGGGGGTGGCCAGCAGGGCCTTCCAGGTGGTGCTCCCGGGTCAGCCAGGCCCTTGCTCTGACTGACGCCTGGCGTCTGCCATGCCCAGGGTCCAGCTCTGGTCTGGCCCAGCCCTGCGTGGCCCTCCAGCCTGTGCTCCTCCGCACCCGCTGCCTCCAGGAAGGGCTGCATCTGTGCTTATCTGCCGGACCCTGGGCTCTGACAGGGTACCTGGTGGGAGGCTGGGAACCTTGGCTCTGCTCGGGGCTCAGAGGGGCTAGGGATGGCCTGAGCCCCTGGCTCTTCCCGCCCCTTGAGGGAGAGCACCTGGGCCCTGCTCACTGCCCTGTCCTGGCACTGCCCCGCCCCCCCACCCTGTGCTGCGCTCCCTGCTGCCGTGATGGGGGCCGTGGAGCTGAGGGACACGCTCTCCTCCTTGTCCCCAGGTACTCCCCGCTGGCTGAGCAGTTCTCCCGCCAGTTCCCGTCTCATGACCTGCCATCCGTCCTTGCCAAGTTCTCCTTGCCCGTCTCCTTATCAGAATTTAGGAACCCCCTTGCCCCCCCTGTGCAGGAGGTGAGTCGCAGGAACTCGGAGAGCCCAGGAACCACCCACCTGGCACCAGTCCCCGATCCAAGGGCCCTCCATACTGCCGCACCCTTGGCCTGGTTGGGGGCAGGGGGCTTGCTGTGTAGGTGGTGCATGCCCTGCCAGGGTGACCAAAAGCCGGCTCCCTGGCCAAGCCACCTGCAGACGCTTGGCCAGCGACCCAGCACTCAGGCAGTCCCAAGTCCCTCCCACCCACCATGCCCCGTGGAGCCCACCCTGGTTGTGGTGGGCAGTTGCCCGGGTTAGAGCCAAGCTAAGAGGCCGAGCTGGCAGGAGAATGCTGACCTTTCCTGGGAGGATAGAACCCCCTTCTGGGCCTGGGATCCCACAGCTGGAGGCTGCAGAGGCAGCTTGGTTTGCCCCAAGCCTGGGCCCAGCCATCACGCTCCCTTCCCTGCCCAGTCCCGGTGGCCACAGCATCTGTGTGGGTTCTGGGCCCGCTGGCCCCAGAATCTCCGCATCCATAGGGCCTGGAGAGGGCAAGTCTGGGACAGGCCCTGCCCAGTGGGCCTGGGGCAGGACAAGGGGCAGGCGGGGGTGCTGGGTGTGGCGGGGACCTCCAGGGAGGTGTGGTGTGTGCAGCGAACTGGTGACTTCTGTGCCTGTGGAGGGTCGCGTCCGGCCTGGATACGAGAAGGCGGCTTTGCCCCCCTCCCGGCACACGTGGGCTCTGGGCAGGGGCCCAGGCGGGCCAGCTGGGACAGGTGTCGGAGAAGGGCTGGCATTCTCAAGCCTTTGTCTTCAGAAGTAAAGGGTTTGCTTTAATAGGTGCCAGATCTGTTAGGCAAAACTGGCCTGAGAAGTGAGCCCTTTCCCTTCTCAAATTGTGAATGAGGAGACCCTGCTTCCTCAGTTCATTTAGATGCTGAGCGTGACAGAGCTCTCAATGCCGTCTTTCATGGAGCCTTCGGTCTCCAGGAACTGTGCCAGGTTGTGCCAGCTCAATGAAAGACACACTTTGCATCTGCACCCCCCTGCCCAGCAGAAACTTCCCGATGGTCTGGACAGCGGGTGGATTTTCCAGGCCATGCCTGTCAAGGGGCCAGAGGGAGCCGAGTTCGGCTCCACAGTCCCAGGGCGAGGCCGCAGGCCCCTCACACGTCCTGCTTCAGGCTCAGGATGTGCTGTCAGTGCTTATGCAGCCTCTTTTATTCCTTAGTTTAATTAGGTTTGACCAGGTCATGCACGCCCACGGTGCACCCCTATTCCATGTCTGGTCAGCCAGCCCCTCCCAGGAGGGACCCTAGGGACAAAAGGCAGGTGTGTCTGTGCATGTGGATGCCATCTGCGTGCGCCTTCCTGCCTCCCAGTGCTCGAGTGCCTCCCGCACAGGGCTCCTCACTGTGCCTGGTCAGGGGACAGCCCAGGGGCCACGGGTGACTCATGCCCAGGGGCTGCACCCCTTACAGGGGCCCTGTCCCGGGGCGTGCTTTCAGGGTGACCCAAGGAGAGGACTTTCTGCTCCCTGGTCAGCTGCCCACAACCTCTTTCTGAACGGTGTCCAGGCCACAGGGAGGGGGTCACCGTGGGCCCAGCTGTGTGTGGTGGTGGGGCCTGAGTGGCAGGGCCTAGTGGGCAGGGGAGACGTGGCAGAGCAGGGGTGTCTCAGAGCCAGAGGGCACAGGGGCCTCCACGTCACAGGTCCTACTCCTCATCTGGGCAAGAAGGCAGACGCGTGGGCAGCCCAGGTGTGTGGTGGGAGCAGTGCGCGCATGGCCCTGGTGTCCTGGCCCTGCTGCCTTCCCTGGGGGGTGGGCTTGCAGAGCTGCCAGCCCCTGGGAGCTGGAGCTCATGGTCCCCTGACCTGCAGGTGGCTGTGGGGCTGTGTCTTTGGCCATGGCTCCCCAGTCCTCAGGGAGGGGACAGGGTGTGGTGGGGACCCGCCTCCCCTACCCTGGGCCTCATGCCGCCCGTCCCACAGACCCAGCTCATCCAGATGGTGGTGTGGATGCTGCAGCGCCGGCTCCTCGTCCAGCTGCACACCTATGTCTGCCTGATGGCCTCGCCCGGCGAGGACGAGCCCCGCCCTCGCGAGGACGACGTCCCCTTCACCACCAGGGTTGGCGGCCGCAGCCTCAGCACACCCAACGCCCTCAGCTTTGGCTCCCCAAGTAGGAGCCCCCTGCCCAGGGCGTCTCTCTGGTGGGGGGAGGAGCATGGGGAGCACTTTGGAGTGGTGGCCGGGAGGCCCAATGAGGGCCCTGCTGGGAGTGGCCGAGGCCCCCTCACATGGCCACACGCGTGCGCACACCCATCCCTTACAGGCAGCTGGGTCCTCGAGCAGACAGCCACCGTCCCCTGCTGAGCAGCTTTCCCTTGCAGGAGGACTGGAGTCCCCTCCCCTGCCTCCTTGCGCTTCTGTGGCTCTGAGGAGCAGCCTGCCCCAGCCTGCCACGTCTCCCCACCTGGGGTCAGAGGAGTTGAAATGTCTGTCCCAGGGCCCGTGAGGAAACAGTGACTGTCACAATCACTTCTTGAAAGAGCCGTGGTGGCCACAGCGTGCCCCCAAAGGCTGCAGCCTGTTGCCAGGCTTCTGGTCCCTGGGGCTGGGAAGACGAGAGCCCAGAAGGCTTTGGGGTGGCGATCCCCCAGGCTGAGGCTGGGCCTCGGGCTTCAGGCTCATTGCCAGGACCCAGCCTGCCCAGGGCTCTCCCTTGTCTGCACTGGTTGGGGGGGGGGTTGCGCGGTAGGATGCCCGGGGGGCCGGCTGCTCCGTGACCCATGCCCCCCCACAGCCAGCAGTGATGACATGACCCTCACTAGCCCCAGCATGGACAACTCCAGTGCAGAGCTTCTCCCCAGTGGGGATTCACCGCTGAACAGGAGGATGACGGAGAGCCTGCTGGCCAGCCTGTCAGAGCACGAGCGGGCAGCCATCCTCAGTGTGCCTGCGGCCCAGAACCCGGAGGACCTCCGCACGTTTGCCAGGTGGGGCCAGTTCCAGGGCAGGACAGAAGGTGGGGTGAGGGACCCAGCACAGCCCCACTTAGATCCATTGATGACCACAGCGTCCCTCGTCGAGGTGGCATCTCAAGTGCTTAGGTGTCTCCACAGGCCACGCTGCCGGGCATGGGGGCGCGTGCTGGGCGTGGGCGGCATGGGGCCCATGCGTGCTGGGTGTGGGGAGTGCGGGGCCTATGCGTGCTGGGTGTGGGGAGTGCGGGGCCTATGCGTGCTGGGTGTGGGGAGTGCGGGGCCCATGCGTGCTGGGTGTGGGGAGTGTGGCCTCCTCAGTGCTTCCTGGGTGTTTCTTGTCCCTTCTCGGGAAGGGACAGCAAGTTCTCATCCTCATGGGCTTGACAGAATTTGTTCCCGGGCTCTTAGCCTGGGGTGAGGTGGTCCAGGATCCCCACATCATAGGCGACACAGACTTTGTCACATCCACTCCTGACTGGGGGGCCCTGTAGGTGTCGAGTTTTCCAAGAGTTCAGGTTGCCAGGGATGAAGCCCCCAGTTGAGAGCCACATGCCAGGCGGCTCTTGCAAGCAGCCGTCCGGGCCCCCTGTCTGCCAGCCCCAGCCAGACACACTACCCCTAGGGCAGGGGCCCTGCCCGGATCCAGAGCCGCAGGGGAACAAGGGAAACCTCTGGCAGACCGTCTCTCTGCGTGGCGCCACCCCAATGCCAGAGCGGTGTGACCCTCAGGCTCGGTGGCTTCAGGGCTTGAACAGCCGTGTGTCCTCACAGATCTACTTCAAGGGGCCAGGGTGGGATGGGCCCAGAACACTCACCTGCCCCTGGTGGGGGGCTGGTGTGCAGCTGCCTCCCTGGGCCCCCAAGACCCCCCCCACCAGCTCTGCTTAGGCCTGTGGGTGCTCAGTGCTGACCCCACTGGCAGCTGTCAGGACAGAGGCCAGCCTGGCTGTGCCACCCGCCCCGCAGGCTCCTGCACTACTTCCGCGGCCGCCACCACCTGGAGGAGATCATGTACAACGAGAACACGCGGCGCTCCCAGCTGCTCACGCTCTTCGACAAGTTCCGCAGCGTGCTGGTGGTGACCACTCATGAGGACCCGGTCATCGCCGTCTTCCAGGCGCTGCTCACGTGAGCCAGCTGGGATGCAGAGGCAGGCCACTGCATGGGTGAGGCGCTGGCCTCTGCCCACCCCGGGGCTCCCCCGTGCTGGGCCCTCTTAGCCCTGCGGCCCAGCTTGACAGTTCAGCAGCCACTGAGGGCCACTGCCCTCTGCCTTCTCACTCTTGTCCAGTCCTCGAAGCAGCCTGTGTCTGAGCTGAACAGGTGAGGCCCCGAGCCAGAGGAGCGTCCAGGACTCATGCCCGAGTGAGGCCTGCATGCTTCTCACACACAAATTTGGGCCACAGGTTTTTCTCAGACCCTCCTCCTGACCCTGCCCATGTTCCCTGGCCCCTGCTGCTGCCCTCCTTGCAGCCACCCTGGGGAACATGCAGAAACACGTCTGACCCGCCCCTGTCCTTCCAGTGGCCGTAAGGAGTGTGAGGTCCTGGTGCCTGGCCCAGCCTGCATGGTCCAGCACTGCCTGTCCTTGTGCTCCCGGTTCTCCAGCTTGCTGTGTGCCTTTCCTGCCCTGGCCCTCTCCACTGTCCTTGGTAGCCACCAGGAAGCTCACGGCCAAGCTGGCACCCCCTTTCCCATCTGAGGCGTGAGGGCCCGGGGTGATCATGTCCTGCAGTGGTGGAGGGGCCCCTGCCCTCCAGGCCTGACCAGCACGCTTCCTCGGCTCCCCGTTGGGGGGTGTGTACCTGCACACTGGATCCTCCGTCGTGGGGCTGCGTGGGGCCTGAGGAGGGATGTGTCCAGCTGGGCCTGGCTCTCTGGACACCAGGCACACACACAAGGCCTTGACAACCCTCCCTGGAGGAAGAGCTGACCCCAGACATGCTGACGACCGAAGGGGGCTCTGCCTGACACACAAGCAACAGTGTTTTCTAGAAATAAAGCATTTATTTGGTTTTTAAACAATTAAAAAGCCTTGCCTGAGCAGGCCTTGCTCAGGCCTGTACGTCCCGCTCGGCTGCCCTGTCGACCACGCTGACCCAGGGGCTGCCCTGGATGTAGAAGCGCAGGGGCTTGTGGGCCCACTCGCCCGCGTGGCCAATGCCCACTCGGGCTGCTGCCACTACAGCCGGCTCAGTGGGCCCTGGGGGGCCGCGCTCCAGCCACACAGCCTTGTCCTTGGCCAGGTCCCGCTGGTCGAAGCTCTTGTCGATGGCCAGGGCCTGGCACAGCTTGGAGGGGCCGCTGCAGAGCTCGCGGTCTCTGAGGGCCCGGCCTGCCGCGCCTTTCCGGAGGGTGCTGCGCAGCTGCCGCATGGTCTCCAGGCCCCCCAGGGGCTCCAGCGCTCGCAGGAGGACACACGCCCCCTCCCCTGTGGGTCAGAAGGACGGCCTGGGAGCGGAGCCCACCCCACCCCACCCCACCCCCGGCAGGACGCTGAGCACACCTGCGCTCACTCAGGGTGCCTGCCCCTCCTGCACACCTGTCCCCGCAGGTGGCCTGCCTCCTGTGGGTGCCTCTACCAGGTGGGGCCTCTCCATGAAGCCAGCAGGCCTGAGCCCTAGCTGGCAGAACCTGTAACAACTCACATGCTCGTCCTCGGCCTTCCCCTGGCTACCTCTGGTTTGGTGATTGGCAGCAGCTGTGAGGCTGGCAAAGGAGCCCCCCCACCCCCAACCAGAGAGCTGGTCCTCCTGGGCATGGTTACCCCACCAGCAAGGAAGAAGCCTCAGGCCTGGCCCAGATCCCTACCAGGCCCCGGGGCCCCCCGTCGGCATCACCCACTTGGGATCTGTATTGGGCAAGCTGGACGGCTGGCTCGGAGCAGCCCCAGTGTGCACAGGGCACATGAGCCCCAGCCCTGGCTCAGTGGAGAGACTGACGGGCAGGAGGAGGTGCCCACAGAGCCCTTATCTCCCCTGGGGGGCCCCTCCCTACCAGTCCAGGCCACTCCAGAGGCCAGAAATGGCAAACCGACACACTGGGAGCCCCTCAGACTCCTGGCTGGGGACAGTGATTACCTGGACCCTGGTCAGAGGAGCCCTGACCCCAGCAAGGCCGCTCTCCTGGGGCAGCCGCTCCCCTGACACACTCAGCCGTCTCACCGCCTAGGATCTAGGAGGCTCAGCATGAGGGGTGGCCAGGCCAGTCCCCACTCATGGGCCAAGGCCACGCAGGCCCCCATCAGCACCTGAGAGCTGGCCCCGAGTGGCCCAGCAGCCATGTCCTCCTACACAGCCAGTAGCCGGCAAGTGTGGGGGTTTTTGTGACCAGATGCACCTTAACCAGCCTGTTCTCAAAGGACCTCAAGATACACTCAAGGGCAAGTGATGCCTCGAAGTTCCAGCCCCTCCACGATTCCTGGGCCTCCCAGCCCACTGGCCTCGGGACTCCGCTGGGTCCACCCGGAGCCCTCATGGGTACAGCACAGGCCCTGTCTCACTGAGCCCCCAAAGCCGCCTGCCCCTCTTGCACCCCCATCTCCTGGAACGCACCCGAGTCCCCATCCGACAGAAACACGGCACCCCAACCTCTTCCTGCCGAGTCCCCGTGCCCTCACCCCACTCCACCCGCACAGCTGCTCAGCCTCGGCAGCCTGACCCATCTGCTCTCCGGACCATCTCTGCATCCCCTCTCCCTGCAGGCAGGCAAGGACCACGTCCTGGCCTCCCCTCTCCCTCGCTCCACTTGGGGACCCCTGGCTCTGACTGTCCACACTCATGTGGTTCCCTGCCCCCCAACCTCGGTGTTCCTGGCACATCTTGGTCACACGTCCTGAAAGTAACACATCACCTCCCACGTCTGCCCCGTCCACGTCCCTCACAAACCCTGGGCTTCTCTGGACTCAGTCTCTCTCCCTGACCGAGTTCAGTCTCACCTCACGTGAGGGGGCTGGTTCAAGAAAAGCTCCATGACCCAAATGAGCTCTTGGGTGATTGACAGGTCCTCTGGCACGGTCCCCCCCGCCCCCCATGTCTAGTCTCTCAGTTTCACTAACACCTGCTTTGTGCCGGGCACAGGGCCAGTCATGGGTTCCCCGTGTCCTCTAGCCCCTGCAGCTCTGGCACTGGACATCCCCAGCTGTCCACTCTGGGTGCCGACAACTCCCATGTCACTGGAATCTCTCAACTAGTGAGCATGACCTACAGCACACCGGGCCCCGAGCCTGAGTGGCCTCGGGCCTTGGCTCATGGTGGGATGGGCGGTGGGACGGCCATCCAGAATGGGCTGGGCAGGCCCTGCTCCAGGCCAGCAGTGGCTCTGACAGGAGGTGCCGTGGGCTCTTCCTTCTGAGCACAGACCACCCAGAAAACACTGCCACCTGCTCACAAAGGACCGAGGCTGCCCAGAGCAGCTCCCACAGGTGAGTGGGTTCTCCCAGGAGCTCGAGACCAGCATCTCTCCGCTCGGCACTACTGATGTTTGGGGGCCGTCCTGTGCACAGAGCTTTCAGCAGCATCCTTGGCCTCCTCCGTCCACTGGATGCCAGAGCACCCCACCAGCTGTGCTGACCAAGAACGTCTGCAGACACTGCCTAGTGCCCCCTGGGGTGGCAGAATCATCCCAGGTTGAGAACAACTGATCCAGACCCCCTAGCTGGCTGCCCGGCTGCTCCAGCCCGAGTCCCGCTCAACCGAAATCCATCTTACCCTCATTCCCCCAAAACCAGCCCCTCCTGGGTCTACCCTGGGCCACCAGTGCCTCCAGCTCTGAGCTTGGGGACCAGTGGTGGCCTCATGGCGCCTGTCTGCTCTGTGTTCAAGTCAACCTATGACTTTGATTCTGTGGGGGCCCCCGGCCCCTCTAACTCACCTGTCTGAAGCCACAGGTCCTGAAACCCTGACCTAGCCCACCAATGGGACTTCCTTGCTCAAACACCTACCCCACCCTGGTCCTCCCAGTGGTCTCCCAGCTGCCAGCTGAGGGGCTCAGCCCAGGCCTCCTGCTTCCCAGCCCCAGTGCCCAGCACTGCTCACCTCGGCTGGAGACATTCATGCAGAAGTACATGCCGTAGATGAGGTACACGTACAGGGTCCCCGGCTCCATGAACATGCTGCGGTTGCGGGGGGTCTGCCGGCCGCCTCTCGAGTGGGCAGCTTCATCCTCTGGCCCCAAGTACGCCTCCGTCTCCACGATGCGGCCGCGGAGCTCTGTGCCGTTGTCAAGTTGCCGGACCAACACCTGTGGGCAGTCTCTGCTCAGGGCAGGGGCAGGGGTCCACTCCACCCTGACAGTCCACAGCCTAGACCTCACCTCCCTGGCTCGTGACGCATCAGGCTCCAGGTGCAGCCAGGTCCCCAGCAATGCTCCCTCCATCCTGCTGGACCACTGGACCACAGGGCTGCTCACTGAGTGTCCTATCCATAGGCGGCAGCCGTCTCAAGCTCTGGCTGGGGCCAGGCTGGAAACCAGCAGTAGGGAATTCGCGTACTTCAAGTCCCCTTGGCAGGGTCCTCCAACCCCCTGGCTCCTCCTCCTCCCCGAAGTCCCCTTGGACTTAAATGCTTAGCCTGGGGCAGTGCAGTGTGGATGGCACGGGCCTCAATGGTGTCCCCACAGGGCTGCCTGGGACACTCCAGGGCCTGTGGACTCTCCACCTGGACTGTCCCGCACACCACACTCTGAGTGGCCTTTCTGAACAGCAGGACCGGCTTCCTGCATGCCCCAAGCCTGGACCACAGCCCTGCGTGTAGCCTGCTCCACAAGGAGTGGGCCAGTGTGGGCAGTGGGCCAGGGAGACAAGACTGGCTATGGTTGGCTCAGACAGCACCCTGGGCTGGGGTGGGGCCAGAGGGCCGGGCCGAGGACAGGGCAGGGGGAGTGGCCAGGGCTGTCACCAGACGGGCGGGCATTCTCAGGTCAGCAGAGCCCCTAGGAGAGCAGCCCAGGCCACGGAGGAGCCAGGGAGGGCCAGTGGAGTGCTGAGCGTGCTGGGAATCGAGGCCTCCCCAGCCTGGAGCCTTTCTGCTCTGTGGCAGTGACTATTTCTCGGCTGTGTGGCACAGCCACAGTCATGCCCTATGTCTGGAGCTCTAGCCTTGACTCAACCAGGGAGCACAGTGGAGCTTCAGGCGAGGACATCCCCAGCACCTGGCTTGTCATTAGGCCAGAGTATTCAGTTGGATGGCCAGGCCACCCCTGACTCAGCCCAGAGAGCCCAGTGTGACCACGGCCAGGGTCAGCGACACGGGATGGGGCAGGTGGAGCCTGGACACTCAGTGGGATAGTGCTGGAGGATGCCTTCCTGGAGACAGGGTGGAGGAGAGAAGGGGTCGATGCCTTCCATGGAGGCCCAGAAACCCCCTTGTGCATCCACACGCTGGGATTGGCCAGACCATCTCCAGGCGAGAAAGGGCGGCCCTGTTCCATCTCAGACAAGGCCTCGCTTCCATCTTTCCAGGAGATCAGAGGGAGCGCTCCCCACTGAGCTTCATTCTCTGTCTCGGTGCTACGTGAGGCCTGCTGGGGCCCAGTGCTCTTCCAGAGAGGAGCTTCCCACGGCTCTTTCCTCACTGTCTTCTTTCCCATTTGGATTTTCCACTCTGATGTCATTTCCAGATAGCAGACGGTGGTTCCCCTCACCCCCATTACAAATGTGTCTCCTCCTTGCTGGGGGAGGGTCCTGGGGCAGGCCACCCTTCTCAGCCAAGCAGGTGACTCGAGAGTGGTCTGGGTTGTCACAGCAAGTCATGCTCCTTGCAACAACCTGTTCAGGGACGAGTGCATGACCCGAGCCTGGCTAAGGGGGTCTGCAAGGACAGCCACTGGGAGGTTATGGAGAAGGCTGTCCTCCTGACACAGGACACACATGGTGGAACACGCCCTTGTCTGCTGCATACTGCCCGTCCAGCTCGGGCTCAAGTGGGTGTGACGGGAGCCTAGGGGACACTGTGACAGGCTGCGACCCCTGGGCCCTCGACCTACTGCTTGGAGTCACCGCCCCACGTGCCTTTTTATGTGAGATCATAAACCCTTGTTGTTTAAGGTGCTTTTAGGAAGGTCTTCTGGCCCTGGCATCCCTCATGGGAACAGAATCAGGTCCCTTCCCCACCAGGTCACCTTCCACTAGCACACATTTTAGGATTTGTTCTTTTCAACACCCAACTCCAGCCACCAATTTTCCTATTAGTCACAGAAACCGATTCTCCTTGGCCATTTTAACCTAAAGGCAGACTCCAGGAAAGGATACAGGGTAGGCCACGGGCCTTGAGGAGGACCAGCTAGATGGTGCTCCAGATGGGATGTGGCCAAAATTCCCCTGCTGCCAGCACACGCCGACGTGCACACTCTGCGTGGCCACAGACCCCACTCCCACAAGCCCTGGACAGTCCCTGATCTCTACTCCAGATCCTGGACCTGCCTTGAGCTGCAGGGGCCCCTGGAAGCCAGCACTGACGCTGTGAGGCACTGTGGTGAGGAGGAGGTGGTCTCAAGGTGACCCCAATGCTGGGCAGCCCACAGGCCATGGCCACAGCTCTCATATGTCTACAAGCTGTCACTACCACTCACAGGCAAGCCCCAGTAGGGGCACTGACGGTGTCAGGGATGGGGCAAAGGCAGCGCCTCACAGACACAGGGGCCACTCCTGACCTTGGTCCTTGTAAGAAACCTGCCTGCGGTTGATCCAGGTGGAGCAGGGACAGCAGTCCTGTGTCCCAGGTGGAGAAGGTTGCAGCTGCTCCTGTCCTCAGCGCCTTGAGTGGCAGGCGGACAGTGGTCCCTTGCCTCCACCTGGGGTAGGGCCCACCAACCTCAGCATTCTCCCCGGCCCACCTCGGACGCACCCTGCGCCCCAGACGGCTGTGGGGAAGCTATGCAGGGACAACTGTGGCCAGGTCAGGGACGTGAGCCCAGTGGTTAGAGGGCTGGCCCACAGAGGCTGCACAATGATGCCACTGCTGCAGAGGCCACTCGCTATAGTCACATTACCTGTCCCAGAAATGCCCGGGCTAGGGAGACAGCAGGCTGGTCGAAAAACTCTGATCCCAGTCGAGCGGGGCGGCCTTGTGGGCTTGAGAAATAGATGCTGCGCTGGGGGCCCGGAGTTGCAGGCAGCCCCAAGCTGGGCTCTCTGGGGGAAGGCGTCCAGGCTCCATCGGGGGGGCTCTGATGCTGCTCTGCCTCCAACAGTCGCTGCTTTTTTTGCCCCAATCTTCGGGAAAGCTGTGATGGGAAAGGACAAAAGGTTGTGTGGTGAAGTCAGACTCACAGAGCTCAAGGACCACATTCTACTTCCTGCCTCAGTTTCCTCACCTGCAAAATGGGGGCAAGCACTGCATGGGCTGTCACAAGGTGTGAACAGATGCCCTCCCTGATGTGCTCAGCCCCGCGCTGGGCCCCAGGAAGGCTCGGGAAGTGACTGCACGTGAGGACCGGCTGGTGGCAGGGGTGACAGGGTGCCACTCTGCTCCATGCGCCCTCCACACTTGGGAGATGCACAGCTCGGTGGCAAAGGGCTGTAGGGCCCCGGGAGGGGACAGTGGGCACCTGAGCCTAGCACAGGAGGGCTGGCACCCGGATTCACACTCATCACTTGGACCCTAAATGAACTTCTGAGTCTGCTCTGGAACCCAGCCCTTTGCATTTGACCCTAACCAGGAATTTAAAAACATAGCGGTGACCTCGATGGGGCCTGGCCAAGGAATGAATTGTGGGTCTGTGCGTCATTCATGCCCCTGCCTCCTGACTTGGCTGACATGTGCCAGATCCCTCCTCAGAATGACCCAGAAGGTGCCCCACACACACAGGTGGGTGACCATCTGCCTGGCCCCACTCCAAGTGCTCAGGGCACAACCCCCGATGAGTCCCCAACTGTCCTCTGCCTCATGACACAGGACGTCATCGTGATACGAAGCAAGTGGGGCAAAGAAGAGGTCTCCAGAGGGAGGAGGAGGACCTGCTGGGACCCAACACTTGGTCTGCCTCCCACCTGCCGCCACGCAGCCTGGAATCCTGGCCACACACCCTCTGCTGCTCTGGGACCAGCTGCTCTCCAACATGTGGAGGAAGACGAGGGGAGCAGGCGAGCACGGGGTGATGGAAATACGCTCCTCGAGGGCTGGTCCTCAGCAGGACCCACGTCTCCCTGGCATGTGACAGACCCCTTAATTTTTTTTTTTTTTAAAGACTGGCACCTGAGCTAACAATTGTTGCAAATCCTCCTTTTTTTTTTTTCCTTTTTCTCCCCAAATCGCCCCAATACATAGTTGTATATTTTAATTGTGGGTCCTTCTAGTTGTAGCATGTGGGATGCTGCCTCAACGTGGCCGGATGAGCGGTGCCATGTCTGCGCCCAGGATCCGAACCAGCGAAACCCTGGGCTGCCGAAGCAGGGCACGCGAACTTAACCACTTGGCCACAGGGCCGGACCCAGACCCCTTATTTTTAACATAAGTGCTGATGTTCTGTGTTGAATGGAGACTGCCAGTCTGTTGAGAATGGATGCTGATGTGACTGTCTCTACAGCCAGCCCATGTGCCCATACTTGCCAAGGGCTCAGACTCTGGGACGCCCTAGCCTGCCCCATGGCGCTCTGGTGGGTCTGGGTCTCTGCCCTGGCCCGCGCTGGGTGCTGGGGGACTCATGGCTGCCCAGGGACTGAGGCTCAGAGAGGCCTTGGCTTCCCCACTGCAGACCCAGGATTCAAACCTGCCTCAGAGGCCTTCACCGTGACGGTGAGGCTCTGTTTGGCAGTGGCCGAGGAACAGGCTGACCCTGCTGTTGCACCCAAGAGTGAGCACTGCCTCAAACATGCACCTGGGCGCCTCACCCCACCACCTGGCCCTGGTTAGAAAGAGGGTTCCGGGCTGGCCCTGTGGCCGAGTGGTTAAGTTCGCACGCTCTGCTGCAGGCGGCCCAGTGTTTCGTTGGTTCGAATCCTGGGCGCGGACATGGCACTGCTCATCAGGCCACGCTGAGGCAGCGTCCCACATGCCACAACTAGAAGGACCCACAACGAAGAATATACAACTATGTACTGGGGGGCTTTGGGGAGAAAAAGGAAAAAATAAAATCTTAAAAAAAAAAGAGGGTTCCCTGGGTGAGTGACCCCAGAAAGCCACCCGTGGTGTCTGTGCCTCAGTTTCCTCATCTGTAGAAGGGGATCAACACCACCTGTTGCACAAGACTGTCCCGAGAATGCAGTGAGAAGCCAGCCCAGCGCTTGGCTGGCATACAGCAAGCACCCAATAAGTGTTCGCAAGAAACATCTCCACTGGGGAGGCCTCTGGGCAAAACCTGGGGACAACTGTCTCTCACCAGGTTGGGCTCAGCGAGCAAAGGGCAGGAAACAGCCTGGCCTGGACGAGGGGATCCAAGAGATCCACCAGCGCTCCATCCAAACCTGGGCAAACGGGTGAGTGACTAACGAGGGTATTCATCAGCTGTGACCGACGCTGGAATGAGGATCGTGGGAAAGCGGCCCCTCGGGCCAGCTGCTCGGCCAGCCCCACGGTCACCTCCGTCGGCAGGCTGGCTCCCAGGGAGGAGGCGTCCCAGGGGGCCCGAGCGCCCAGCACTGAACCAGGAAGCCGGCGTCGGGTCCCCTTCCAGACCTCACCGGTGACCTCGGGCCTGGCCCGGCCGGGGATGGGGGGGGCGGGGGCGCTCGTCCGCTAACTGCAGACGGCCGGGGCCGGCCCCGCGCTCGGCACTGGACTCCCGGGCTCGGCTCAGCGCCTCACTGGTAGGGACACTCCGCTCCCGAGCCTGCCCCTCGGCCACACAGCCCACCTGGCGCGCACTCACCTGCGCCCCGCCGCGCGCGGGCATCCGGAGGCTCGTCGGGGGCTCTCGGGCTACAGCCCGCCCGACACGGAGCCCAGCCAGGAGCGGAGCCCACCGGGAGCAGAGCCCACCGGGAACTGAGCCCTCCCTGCAGCCGACCACGGAAGCGCGCCGGCCCCGGGGGTGGAGCCGGCGCCTGCGCAGAGCGGGACGGAAGCCTGGCGAGCGCGGGGCGCGGGCTCCGCCCCCGGAGGAGGGCTGCGGCTGGGGGCGGTGGACGGGGAGTGTGGTTACGGCCGGTCACCCTGCCCGGCGCCCCACCTCCCGTCCTGGAGAAAGGTCCGGGGCTGCTGGGACACCGGTGGCGTGAGAAGGAGGAGAAGGTGGCTGGAGTTGGGACGAGCGACCCTGCACCCCGGGGCCCCTCTGCGACCTGCCCCCCGCCCCCACTTGCACCCTGGTCCCCGCACCGCCGCAGAGCCCACTCCATCACTAGCCGGTGGTCAGACCGCCGAGAGGACTGGTCCGCCTTGACCTCTGAGTGGGCCCTTGAAGGGCCCCGGTTGGAGGTGTAATGGTTTGGGGGTGGCCCATAGACGGCTTGGTGGGGTGCACGTGGCGTGCGCGTGAGCGAGGTGGCGGCGCAGCCGGGTCCCCGGGACACGCCTTCCTGGACTGCAGAGGGGTATTACGGACTCGCTCCGGACCTCGGGAGGCATTTGGCTGGGGCGGTGGGTCAGGAAGACTGTCTGGGAAGCGGATGCCAGGCCTATCCGGAAGCCCCCGCCTGGTCATCATCGCAGGCGGACGGGGATTCTGTTTCTGCCGTGGAGCCCCCACCCCTCCCTGCCCAAGGATGCGGAGAGGAGCCCGCCCACGTCCTGGGGTGGGCCCGCTGGAGCGAGGCCAGCCTCCTAAAGAGGCCGAGGCGGAGGCTGGGGCTCTGGGGACCCGTGAACACCCGCCTTTCAGGGCGGTGGTCTGGGGCCTTCCGGGGAAGCCGCTGCCCTCCGCCTGCTGCCCCAGCCTGTAACTTCTCAAGGCGGATTTGTGCCCCCAGGGAGGGGAAGGGAGTCTGGGGAGGGCGCTGCCTGGTCTAGAGGAGTGAAGGGGCGTGGGTGGGGGATGTTCAGGCTCAGGGCTGTGCTGCGGGGTGGGGGGTGAGGGGCATACTGCCCGCCCTGTGGCTCAGTGGACCTGGGAGGGCAAATGCAGTCCACATACCCAGCAGAGCCACCCCGTACCTTCGCTCTAGGGTGTATCCCCATCTGTAGGACCCCCCTGCTGTTGCAGGCACGGTCCCATGTCCTTGTGGAGCCCGCCTCGGCCCTGGAAAAACTTGAGCATGTCCTGAGCTCTGTTTGATTTCTGGGACCCTGGCCCTCGTGGGGCCCCGGAGAGCAACTGGGCATAGATGGTGTCAGATGGGAGGTTCTGGGCTGGCCGTGTGACTTGGGTCCTCAGTGAGCGTGGCACCTGGTGTCAGGGCAAGTCCAGCTGGGAGGACCGAGGTCTCCAACAGCTCCTCCTCCTCCGGCCAGTGACCAGCCCAGGGGCTGAACTCCAGCCCAGACCCAGGCAGACTGCCCCCAGGGCCCCAACCAGGACTTCCTGCGGAGGGAGGGGCAGCAGCCTTCCAGCTGTTTGTGGCACTGTGTGCTGCTTCCGGGGGTGGGCAGTGTGTCATAAAGCCAGGCTTGGAAGTGACTCGCAGCCCTTTCTTTCCTCCTTACCCCCTGCAGCCATTCTGCCCAAACAATGACACCCCTTCCTGCCTTCCTGTGTGCCCAGCCCCACTTCCCTCCTCCCCTCCCCCAGCTCCCCCCTCCAGGAGGGAAACTGAGGCCCCAGTTGGGCCAGGTTCCCTGGTAGGGGCAGAGGCTGGGTGGGTGCTGTTTTGTGTTAATTTTTATTTGGATTTCACAAATGGTGCCAGGCCTTGCAGAAAACATGGGGAGTCCACACGTTCCCAGAGGGGTGTTTTATCCCCACCTTAGGAAGAGGAGAGAGAGGCCAGGAGGGCAGCCCTGGCTCCCAGGAGGAGGAGGCAGGGCCGGCGCCAGCAACCCACTTCTCCAGATGTTCGGGCCTGAGTGCCGGGGCTTGCGCAACCCCTGCACCCCCCCCACCCCCCACTTCCTGGTTTGTGGTCTGAGGCCCCACCACAGGCTGGAAGTGGTGGGCTGAGCATTCCCACTGTGGCCTGCAGGGCCGGCAGGCGGGCTGAGGGACAGAAGGTGGTGCTGGGCAGGAGGGGCGTGGGCCGCCTCCGTCCACGTGCCTGCTGCCGGGCTGGGAGAGGCTTATTGGAGGATGCCAATGGAAGATGGAGGTGAGGACACCCTCGATGCTTTGAAAGGGGTCAGCGTTGGGGTGGGCTGCTCTGTGCCCTGCAGGGAGGGCTCACGGCCTGCAGTGGGGCCGTCAGTCTCGGCGGCCTTGAGAGAAAGGACAGGGGCTCTACCAGCCACAGAGGCCAAGTTCCAGCACAGCACTGTCCCAGGGCACCCAGCTCACTGGCTCAGTGTCCTGTCTAACGTAGGGAGGGCTGACACAGTCGATGGGAGAGTCGGGTCAGAGTCCTGCCTTGGCTTCTCAGCAGGGTGGCTTCTGGCATCCTGACTGGCCTCCTAGGCCCTCGGTATCTGACGGGCGCTGGGGGGTCAGAGGCTCCTTGAGTGGAGAGGGAGCAGGAGGAGGTGTGTGGGGGCTGCATCCTCCTTTCCTGGAGCGTGCTGCCAGTGCTGCTGGGCCCTGGGCCCGGGTATTTTTGGGCCCCCTTGCCATGCCCTGAGACAGAGGGAGGGGCAGCTGCCTCAGAAATAGCCAGTGACTTCAGGCCCCTGGCTGGCTTGGCCCACTTCTGCCTCCTCCCCAAATAGCGGGGGGCTGGTCCTGGCCCACACAGGCTCCCCAAAGCCCAAGGACTGGCCAGCCAAGCTGAGGAGGCCCGGGTGGCTTGCAAGGACCCCTGCTGGTCAGGGCTCCCACCCGCTCCAGTCCCAGAGTGAAGTCTGCAGCCATGGGGGCCGTCCAGACACCAGCCCATCCCCAATCATCTGCCCACGTGCTAGGCAGTTGCAGCTGATTTCCGCGTCTCCAGAACCAGGTAAAGAGGGAACAGAGGGACCAGAAGCTGGGTTTCCGTGTAGGGGGCTTGTCCACTGGAGCACAGGGCAGTGGGGCAGACATGAGACAGAGCGCACGTGTGCACGCTTGTGTCTGTGTGAACTGGGTCCAGGCCTGAGCACTCATGTGTTGACCCTCCTCGGCTCACACTGTCCTTCTGAGGCTAGGGTTTATGACAGAGGCTGCTGCGGACCCCACTGGAGCTCGAGACCTGAGGGGACCTTTGGAGTAGCCCAGTGAACACAAAGGGAAGCCATTTACCTGTCACTGGACACACAGACAACCCTCTCTGGGCAGGGAGCATGGTGTTGGGTGCTCTTGTCACTGAAGGTGACTCCTTGAGGGGTCTCATCTGTGAGGCAGCTATGGCCAGGGGTCCTGGCAGTTAGGGCTGAGTGTCTGGGTCATGGAGCAGGTCTCGGTGGCGCCCTGCAGTGTCCACTGCAGGAGAGGATCTGCCAGCACCGGATGCCCAGCCGTGACATGCTTTGGAGGGGAGCCCAGTTCCTGGTCTCCAGAGATGACACTCCCGCTGGCCCTGACAGCCCAGTCTGGGCATCCGGGTGGGTGGGGCTTGCTTATCCCTTGCAGGGATGGAGAATGCCAGGCATGGAGACACTGTCCTATCTCTGGCTGAGGGCCTGGCATGGGAGGGATGGTACTACTGGGCTGCGGGAGCCCTGAGCATCAGCGTCAGGCAGCCTCCCTCTTGTCTTGTGTCCCCAGTGTATCTGTAGTCACCCCCCCAGTGAAGAAAACCCCCTCTAGCCCCTCCAAAGCTTTCATTATCTCCCTCTACCTAAGGATCGGGTTGATAGACCTGTGTTCATAGAGGATCCAGTATGTGCAGCCACCACTCTGTCCTATGGGATGGACGAGCACACGATCAGAGGATTCCGTCCCTTGCCCTTGCCTGTAAGTTGGCTGCCACCTCAAGTTGTCAACTTTCTTTTCTGTGTAGCCAAGGACAAGGACACTGGACACGGCTTGCTGACCATCATAGCAACTGTTCAGAGAGGGCCAGTGCCACCAGGTCCCAGGCCAGCAAAGGGCCTGAGGACACATCTGTGGGCCCTCTGAGGCTTGAGGGGCTGGGCCTCACGTGCCCCAAGGTGTTCTGGTCTCCAGTGGAAGGGTCCTTAGGAGACCTGTGGTCCCAGTTCTGTTTTCTCCAAGGGAAGAAGGGAGACCACCGTATCAGCTACCCAGAGGAGGCCTGGGACCCTCCGCCACTCACAGCTGCTGGTCAGACTTGCCTGTTCCCTGCCATTGTCACCACCCCCCCCCCCCCCCCGACTCCCAGGTGTTTCTCTGGGTGGTTGGGACCCACCAACTCCTGCAATGGCAGGAGAGAGGAATGCTGGGAAACTCACCAGCAGCCTCAGCCTAGCACAGATGGGCCCTTTAGTGTCTAGCTCAGACAGTGCAAGAGAGGAGCCCTCCGTGGCAGTGGATGGGCCAGAAAGTGTGCAGGTTTCAGGGGCTGCAGGCCCAGCCTGGCCCTCCAGTGCCCGGGGAGGGCAGGCATTTGGGGGGAGACAGGGACCTGGGGAGGGCATAACTGCTCTGATCCTGCCTTTGTTGTGGGTGCGAGTGTAAGTGTGCATCAGTGTGTAAACACACAAATGGGAGTGTACGATTGTGGTTGTGTGCCTATGTGTAAACGTGAGAGTGGGCATGGAAGTGTACAATTGTGTGTGAGTAGATGTGTGTGAATATGAGTGAGCATGAGTGTGAGCGGGTACAGAGCGTGGTGTGAGCGCGTGACCGCGTGAGCATGTGTGTATGAGTGTGGGTGTATGTGCGGAAGTGCGAGTGCTCATGCGGGGCTGGGTGAGTGTCGCCAGTGTGGGCCTTTGGAGGAGGCTCCTGGTTCCGTTTACGGAGATCCAGGGGCGCTCCCTGTACCCCTCCTCCTTTCTCAAGCACAAGGCCAGCACTCACTCTGGAGTCCGGGAGTGGCTGAGGAGCTGGACTGTCGTCGGCCGTCAGGCTCCCTCCAGCCGGGCCACCGGATCCTCCCTCCCTTCCTTGGCCAAGGCGCTCGCAAACCCCAGCCACAGGTGTCCCCGCGGGCGGGCACAAGGGAGAGCGGAGCCCAGCGGCCTTCCGGGAGGAGGTGGCTCGGGCCGGGCGGGCCGTGCGCATTCCTGAGCCCTGAGTCAGCGCGGCCGCCCCCTCCGGCCGGGCCCGCCCCCGGCACGCACGCCCCTCGCTCCATGGCATTCCGGGGCGGGCGGGCCGGACGGGCGGGCGGGCGCGCGGGCGGGGACTCGGCGCGGGCGCCCTCCCGGCCGGCGGCGGCAGCCCCTCCCCGAAGCCCTCAGGACCCCCGAGGACCCCGGTGCCGGCGGGGCGGCGGTGAGTGAGCGCGGCGGGAGGGGTGCGGGTGCGGGTGCGGGCGCGGCGGGCGGGCGGGATCCGGGGCTGCATCCGCTGCGCGCGGGCCGGTCCTCTGCCCAGCGCGGCCGGAGCCGCTCGGGCCGCCGGAGTGGGGCCGGGCTCGGGGTCCGGGTCCGGGTCCGGGTCTGGGTCCGGGGTTCGGGCAAGTCCCCGCCCAAGGCGGCCGGACTTTCCTTCGCGGAGTTTCCCGAGCCGCCCGCGCAGGCGGCCCAGCCCCGGATTCCTAACCCGGCGCGCGCAAAAATAGCCCGTGGCCGGATTAGCACGTCCTAGCGGCCTGACCGGGCCGGACAGCTTGGCTCCAGCCCCCGCCCAACAGCTGAGGGTCCTGGGAGCGGGAGGGCTCGGTCGGAGTCGGGGGTTGTCCCCAGGCTCCTCGGAGTTGTCCCCTCCCCCCTTACGTTTTCCTTCTCTGCCTCCACCGGCGGGTGGTGTCTCCAAGTCGAAACTCCGGCTCAGAGGGTGGGACTTTTCGGGATCGCCCCTGTCCCAGCCGTCCTCACTGGGGATGGGAATAGTATCAGCAGGAACAGCAGGAGCTGTGGAGCTGACAGTGGGGGCCGGATCCCCCTTCCGCTTCCGAGCCCCATCTGCCTCATCTCTAGACGGTGGAAGTGCAGTGAGCCGGGAGCTACTCCCGAAGACGCCCTACCGTGCTCAGTGGTCAAGGGGAGGGGCCGGGGCTGAGCCTGAGGCCGCTAGAGGTGCTTTGGAGCAGGCCTCTTGGCTGGGAGGTGGCAGGTCCCCGGGTGCTTAGGGTGCAGGGGGCGGACCCCGCCGTCTGCCCTGCTGGGGGCCCTTCTCTGGGGCTGTGTGGGGAATGCGCAGGGGGTGCCCCAGCTGTGCCTGCCCAAGGCCCAGATGGTCCTGACCGAGTTCCTTCTTGTATGTGTGCAGCTTGGGGTTGTGTTTGTGTGTGTCTGTCTGGGTGGGCGGGGCCTGGGTCTGGAGGCCCTAGCCCTCTGCCCGGGAAGGCCCCCGCCTTGGGACTTCCTGGCAGAGAAGATTCAAGGATGAAACTGGCTTTTCAGGTTTGGCCCAGCTAGATGCTGGGTTCTCCCCACCCTGATGGAGCCGGCCCCAGCCCCCTAGCCCCCACCCGGAGGTGGGAGGAAGCCGGGGATCAGGACGGCTGGCTGGGGCCCCAGAGGTCCTGAGGCTGAGACCCCTGCCACCAGGGGTTGTTCTGGGCAAGCTGAGTCCTTTTCCCTGACAACAGGGCAGGGCTGGCAGTGGGGCACAGGAGTCGAGTGGGCTCCGATGGGAGGTGCCAGGCCCCAGGCCCTTTCCCAACCCCTCCAAAGCAGCCTCGATTGGCCAACTGGCCTCCCATCACACAGACAGGCTGACAAGGGCAGCAGAGCTGGAGCATTGCTATGACCAACATCCCTCGTCCCGCCCAGCGTGCGTTCCAGATGGATCCCCGCCCTGGGAGCTCGTGTTCTTGCCGTACCTTTGGTTCAGAGGGAATCCCCCGGGTCTCCTGCCTTTCGGGGCCCTCCCTCAGTTCCACCTGTTGCTCGGGGCACCCCCATTGCTCCTCTCCTGGCATGTGAGGGGCTCCCCCACACCAGCTCCGGTTCCCCCACCTCGGTGTCTGTGACGGGATCGATTTTCTGTGCATGGATCAGATTCCTTCGCTTCTGCCTCTTCTCTGGTGGCGTGTGTTGGAGGGCGACGCCCTCTTCTCTGACCTGAAATGCTCCGGTGGAGTGGGTGGAATAGGGTCCCAGAGGGGCCTGACAGCCCTCACAGCCTGAGGAACCCTATGGTCTGCCCCCTGCCTGGGCCACCCTGGCGGCTCCTGGGCAGGCGCAGACCAAAGCTTTGAACCCCTTGGAGGCTCAGCGACCTCAGGTGGTGACTGGCCTCTCGGAGCCTCAGTTTCCTTATCTGCAAGGTGGACACAGAGGACCGCTCCCTCCCAGGGGTTGGGATAGGTCAGTGGGATCAGTCAGGGTCAGGTGACTGAAGGCATTTCTGCTCTGATAACGGACTTCGGGGACTTGGTTTCCCCTCCATGGCCTCTCTGATACCGTCCGGTGGCTGGTGAGTTCTGGGAAGTTCGCTAGGCCTGAGGGTGTCTGGGCACCAGGGAGCACGGGTGTGGGGTCAGTCAGGGGCACTTCTGGGGGCTCTGACTGGTGATCAGGCTGGGCATCTGCCTCTGGCCAGGTGTGCTAATGGGGTGTGGGCCTGTGCCCTCTGCATCTTGAGGGGCTGCTTCCATCCAGCATCTGCTGTAGCTCAGTCTGGGCCCTACCCCCTTCATTGTGTGGCGTGGACAGGCCCTCCGACCTCTCTGAGCTTTGGGGCTCCCCGACCCTCGGTGTGTCCGCCCCTGTGAGCCCCAGTGAGGTCAGGGGCTTGGATTCTGGTACCCGGACTGTGGGTCGTCTGCGCCCTCTGAGCCTTTGGGCAGTGCCCCTCCCCAGGGCTGGCGTTCCCTTCGTGTCCGGGGTACCACTCTCCAGGTCAGGGCCCAGCTGCGGTTGTCAGGGCTTCTCACAGGGCCTCCCGCAGGAGGAAGCCCCCTGTTCTGGTCTTGGCCCTGTGCATGCTCGTTTGGGGTGGTGGCAGGTGTTGGGTGACGTGAGGAGGCAGGGATCTGATGTGTCCTCCTGGGCACTGGCAGAGGGCACCGTATGGACCCTCAACCGGGTCTCAGGCCTGCCCTGCTCCCCTGCGAACCTCATTTCTTCCACAGAAAAGTGGAGGGGTCGCTGGGAGGGTTTTAGAGGTTGAGGGCTTGGCTAGTATCATTCCCGACATGATGCCATTTACAGATGAGGCAAAGAGGCACAGAGAGGCCTGGTGCCTTTCACTTTGCCGCATAATAGCACATGGTGGAGAAGGCCTGGATTCTAGGCTGTCAGCTGCTGATCTCCCCTCCCAGGGAGACCTGGGGTTGTGCATGAGACTAAAGACTGAGGGTTAGAGATCATGGCTGTGGGGAGGCTGGAGGAGTCAGCTCTCCTGGGACCGTGCTCAGGTGAGCTGGGGACATGTCTGGGCACATGTCCACGGGTGGGGCCCAGTGCTCCTGCTGACCTTGGCAGTCGGCCGTCCCCTGGGCAGGGCAGGGCCTGGACTTGGAGGGTCTGGTCCTGAGGCCGGGCCATCCACTTGGCCTCCAGCCCCCCTGCCAGTGTTGTCCTGTGTGTGTGGGGCAGTGGTGAATGCTGCTCACGCCTGAGGATCCAGCCACTGGCCCCGGCCACTGTCCAGGTGGGCCAGACCTTCTCCCCAGTCTTCTCCTGCCTCTTGGCCACACCGTCCCACCCTGGGCCTCTCTGAAGGGTCCCCTCCCTGGCCCCCGTGGCCTGTGCTCTGGTGGTACACGTGCTGGGCCCTCTGACCCGGGTCCCCGGCCCTTTCTGTGGCCACCCTCCTCAGCGAGCCCCACAGGAGGTCGCATCACTAGCCTTTCTGGGTTAGATTCAGCTCCTGCTTCTTGAACACCTGCTTGTGCCAGGCAGCTGTGGCCCCTGACTTTCAGATGGGGACACTGAGGCTTGCCTGGGGCTGCAGGGGGTGGAGGTGAGCGGGGTCTGTGCACTGCATCTTGGGCCAGGCTCTCTTCCCTCCCTGGCCTCTCTGCACTGGCCCCTGCTTCCTGGTCCCTCCTGCACCATGCACAGTGTCCACTCGCGCTCAGGGTCTCCAGTCGTCCACAGAACAGGAACCTGAGTCAGTGGGACACTCCCCTGCTCCTCATCCAGCCCTCTGCCCCCAGGCTGCGGCCACTCCCGTGCTTCTTGCTGCCACTTCACACAGCCCTAGTGGTCCTGTGACCCTTCAGGGCCCTTGTCCTCGGCCTCATCGTGAGTTTGCCCCGCGCTTGTCCTGAGCTGCTCGGAGCACCCGGGGGGCAGCGAGGGTGCAGTGCTATTTCATGCCTCCGCTGGGCTCACCTGCAATGTTTGCTTCGCTGGCACGTCCCACTTCACTGCTAGATGCCCCTTTGGGTGTCTCCTGATGGGGCCGGGCCCCGGGTGGGCAGTTGTGAATGTTGCCAGTGACTCAGATGCTCTGTGACCCGGGCGGTCCGACCCTCCCTGGCCTGCGGTTTCTCCCTGCACTGAGGGCTCAGCAGAGCGGACATGCTGTTGGGACTCCCCCCGAGGAGCTCTCTGGGAACAAGAGCCCACTGTGCGCCTGGGGGAGGCCTGGACACTGAGCCACTGTCTCCTCTGGGCGGACACTGTGCCCCTCCCTGGCCCAGACTCTTTGTCTGGCCTGGGCCTGCCCCTCCCCCAAACCCTCGAGGCCCACTGTGGAGCCCCCACTTTGTGAATCCCACCCACTTGAGGCCCAGATGGGGAACTGGATACACAGGGGCAGGGCAGGCCGGGGCCCACAGCACTAGGGCAGGCTGGGCCTCCTGGCGGCGTGTGGGCCACAGGGCACCCTCCTGCCTCTGCCCCAGACACACGAAGGATTGGCTGGAGGTGAAGGACACCAGGAGATCTGGGTGTGCAGGCAGGGAGCTGGGCCTCCCTCCTGAGCTGTGCGGCTCTTGTGTTCTTGGGGTGAACTATGGGCCCAGGCTGGCAGGGCCAGGGGGTGTCCAGCTCGCTGTGCACTTTCACCACTTTCTTCCCACCTCTTTGCTGTGCTGTTCCTGCCCTGACCCAGTCATACGGTCAGCTCCTCCTCCCAGACCCAAATGACGGGTGATCGTCAGGGATCCTGCATCACCCAAGACCTTGGGGATAAGCCCCTGCTAGCCTGTGCTCCAAACTGACCAGTGTTTACCAATCAGTGGCTCCGGGGCAGACCTGTCCTGGGCACTGCAGACTTGGCAGCGACAGGATAGGACAGCACACACGTGGGTGAACTCCTGGGCTGTGCCAGGAGAATCCCGGTCCCGGAGCACCTGTCAGGGGTGGGGCAGCGCGACTGAGGCTGCGGGTCCTTGAACATGTGGGAGGTTGGGCAGAATGCACATGCAGGGGCCGGGCATGGTTAGAGCCAGGTGTGAGGAGAGGCCGTGGTGGGTGGTGGGAGCCATGGAGCGTCGTGGATGTGTGTGGTGGTGTGAGCCAGTCAGCTGGCAAAGGTTCCCAGCTGGTGTCACCCAGAGGTACTGGGCACGCATGGGGAGCTCCTAGAGATGCTGACCCCCGGCCCCTAGGCTGCGGATTCCCAGTGATGACCCCAGGTGCCACTCTTGGCCCTGTTCCTCTCCGGATCTTGCAATGGCTTCATCAGAAGCACTGGCTCGTTTTCCAGGTGAGAATATGAGGCTGCGAGAGACATGTGGTTGTTGGGTGGCATGGGTGGACCGAAGGTGGCGTAGCCACCCCCATCGGAGATGTTAAAGTGGTCCCCATCCTGTCTGGCCCCTGACCCTCAACGCCTTCCAGGGCATAGCACGATCTTGCGGGTCAGATCCCCCTGCCTGGCAGGGCTGACCTGACTGTGGCTCAGGATGCTGTCACAGCAGTGCAGGTTCTGGAAGCCTCTCTCTGAGCACTATCTGGCTTCCCAATGTGCTGGATACTTCCCAACCCCCCAGTGTGTCTGAAATTCCCCTGTTACTGCTTGAGACTCAGATTGTCCTTCCCAGTCATTTCCTTCCCAGCTGGGGATCTTCCAGTCTGCATCATCTGTGAAGGGAGGGCTGGCCAATGATGAGGAAGCCGCCGCCCTCCCAGGATGCTGACCTGTGACCTGTTGATGCTATTGCTGGGCTGTATCAAGGGACACACAGGTCTGGGCTGGGTTTGTCATGTGAGTTGGATGCTGATGGCTGGTCTGGTTCAGATCCTAGAGGGATCCAGTTCTCAGTTAGGATTCCTTCATGTCGGACCCTACCCTACCAATCCTGCCTGCCACCTCCCCCTCCAGGGAACCCACCATCTGACCCCACGTTGTGGGGCTCGGCATGGGCAGGAGGCCCAGAGGAATTCCCAGTGATGTGGGAACAAATGCTGCCCTTGGCCTTTGCCTTGAGGTCAGACTGGGTGAGGGCCGGGGAGAGGGGCTTGGCCCTGAGGGGGCTATGTGGATGGAAAGACCTCTGGGTACATAGCTCAGAGAAGAGACTGGAATGTGAGGGATGGGGTAAGAGCCAGGCATCCCCAAAGGACTCCCTCCCAGACCAGGAACAGTCTGGGCCTATTCCTATTCAATGTGGGCCAGTAGGAGTGTGAGCAGCGTGCTGGGCCTGATCCTGGTTGGTACAGAGCCACAAGGAGTGTGAGCAGTGTCCTGGGCCTGTCCTGGTCGGTGCAGAGCCAGTAGGAGTGCAAGCAGCGTGCTGGGCCTGATCCTGGTCTGTGCAGAGCCAGCAGGAGTGTGAGCAGCGTGCTGGGCCTGTCCTGGTCGGTACAGAGCCACAAGGAGTGTGAGCAGTGTCCTGGGCCTGTCCTGGTCGGTGCAGAGCCAGTAGGAGTGCAAGCAGCGTGCTGGGCCTGATCCTGGTCTGTGCAGAGCCAGCAGGAGTGTGAGCAGCGTGCTGGGCCTGTCCTGGTCGGTACAGAGCCAGAAGGAGTGTGAGCAGCGTCCTGGGCCTGTCCTGGTTGGTACAGAGCCAGTAGGAGTGCAAGCAGCGTGCTGGGCCTGTCCTGGTCGGTACAGAGCCAGCAGGAGTGTGAGCAGCGTCCTGGGCCTGTCCTGGTTGGTACAGAGCCAGAAGGAGTGTGAGCAGCGTGCTGGGCCTGTCCTGGTCAGTACAGAGCCAGAAGGAGTGTGAGCAGCGTGCTGGGCCTGTCCTGGTCGGTACAGAGCCATTAGGAACTGTCGATGGTATCCTGGGCTCAGCCCTGTTTTGGATAGGGCTGGTAGGAGCTGCCAGCCACATCCTGGCCCAGTCCTCGGTCAATATAGGGCAATATATTAGGACCTGTGAGCTGGGTTCTGGGCTGCTCCCTGATTGGCACAGGGCCAACAGAAGCTGTGAGTAGTGTCCTGGGCATGTCCCTGGTCTGTGTAGGGACAGGAGCAGCTGTGAGCCGTGTCCAGGGTGTTAGTGGGTGGGTTACTGACCCCGCAGTTCAGTCTGTTGGGGTCTGAAGCTCTTGGAGGAGGCTGAGGAATTTTGGGGTCTCTGCCCTCCAAGCATTGCTCAGCCACTGCCTGCTCCATGTGCCCCTCTGTGGTCAGGGCACCCTTCCAATCTTGGATTTCCTTGTTTGCAGACTCCTCGTGGTCTTTCTTTGGGGAGGGGCAGCCAGATCTGCCCTGAAAGTGACATTTTGTAAATGGAGAAATAGAGTTCCAAGGAGGCCGTGGTCACATGGCCAGGCAGTGGTGGCCCCCATCACACCCTGGCCTCTGCTGAGTCCTGGGCCCTGCCCCTGTGCCAGGGTGATGGGTCTGGGGTTGGGTCTCAGATGCACAGGGTGGCGGTACGCCACCTTGGTGCTGTTCCTGGGCACGTGGCGCCCCCTGGAGGTCACAGCAGCTCTGTGCCCAGGCGGTTTCACGGAGCAGCTCTCACCCGGGAAGCCCAGTGGCCTCTCCTGTTGAGATGGCCTGTCAGGCACCCTGTCCTGGGCGTGGCGGGCCCTCTGTCCTGAGAGATGGCACAGTGGTTGAGAGTGGAGGCCTGGGCCAGACAGGCTTGAGGTTTGCCCCCTGTACAGACTGGGTGAGCCCCTCCACCAGCCCCTGCCCTCGTGCTCACTCTGGCCTCCACCCTGGCTGTTCTCTGTGCCAGGTTGCCCCCAGCCTGGCTTGCTCCGTCACCTCTTTTAAGCCTTTGCTCAGATGTCACCTTGCAGGGAGACATCACTGCCCCTGGCAACTGTCACGTGCTGTTTTTTCCCTGTCACACTTGGCGTCTTCTAACTGACTTATAGGTTTGCGTGCGTCTGGACTGTGGGCTCCAGGAGGGCAGGGATTTGGGGGTTTCATCCATTTTGGTTTCCTTGTTGCCCCGCCGGTGTGTCCCAGTCACCCAGGAGTGTAGGTGCTCAGATATTGTCACATGAGTTTGTGTCATCTGAGGACCTAGTTTGTGCCTGGCGGTGTCTGTCAGGATGAACGAGGCAGGAACTCAGTGAGTCAGTGCTGAGCTCACAGTAGGATGTCAGCAATGGGAGCCGTGACCACGCTGTGGGGTTATCGCTGCTTCTCCCTCCTCCTGGCTCTGTGCCCAGTGAACCCCCAGAGATCTGTCAGCATTGTTACTGAATAACTCGCCACCCCCTAGGCCCACCGTGCTCCACCTGGAACCATGAGCGAGGCCCGCAGGGACAGCACGAGCAGCTTGCAGCGCAAGAAGCCACCCTGGCTGAAGCTGGACATCCCAGCTGTGGTGCCCCCGGCAGTGGAGGAGCCCAGCTTCCTGCAGGTAGGCCCTGGCCAGCAGGGGCTGTGGGTGCATCCTGTGCAGCCCCCTCACCGTGACCCCGTTGCACAGCCCCTGCGACGCCAGGCTTTCTTGCGGAGCGTGAGTATGCCAGCTGAGACGGCCCACGTCCCCTCGCCTCATCACGAGCCCCGGCGGCCGGTGCTGCAGCGCCAGACGTCCATCACGCAGACCATCCGCAGGTACCACACTGGCCTGGCTGCTCCACGGGCTGGGGGCTGGGGGCTGGTGGGACAGAGGCAGATGTGCAGGATCCCCTTTGGGTACTGGGGCTGGGAATGCAGCCAAGCCCCTCCCATCTCGGCTTTCTCCTCCATCTTGTTCCCCATGTCACCCTGTCGTTCTCCTGCTCTGAGGACCAACTGCTCTCCCCTACCACCCTTCTCTGCCTCCCCCCAGCGCTCGCTCTCTCCTTCTCTGTCTCCCCCTACGCAATGCTCTGGCCCCTGAACAGCCGACAGGTGCGCTTTGGGTGTGTCCACACTCTGCCCCTCTTGGGCCCCCCTGCTGCCCCCAGGGCCCTCCCGCAGCGCCGGTCTCTCTCTCGGTCCCTGCTCAGGTACCGTGGGCAGGGCATGAGTGTGTTGGCATCAGCTGGTGTGTGCATGGCTTGTGACCTCTAGGGAGCTGCCAGCGCTTGTGGCGTTCTCTGGGGCTCCTAATGGCCAGTGCTGACAGTGCTTCTGCATGTCTGAGGGCTGTGGGCACCCTGCCTGGGCGTGCAGCGCCTGCTGCCTGAGTTCTTTGGGGTCTAAGGTTTCGCAGTGCCTGGGGCTAAGCTCTGGCTGGCTGAGCGAAGGGCTGAGCTCTGAGTCTGTCTCTGGACTCGGTGTCTCCCCACAAAAGCCCCCTGTCAGGGATGGGGGAGGCCCGTGTAACATACTCACCTGGGCAAGGCCTGCCGCCTGCGGTTCTGTGGGAATCTGGAGTTGGCTGATTGTTCAGGGGTAGCCAGGACTGCAACCCACTCATCCTCTTAATTAGACTCAGGCTACAGGGACCCCTGACCCTGCAGTGACCGGAGCCTGGGGTGGGGCATGCTGCCTGGGAAGAGGGCCCCTCAGGCCCCTGCTGGGGAGGGGGGAGATCTGACTTCCCCCTGCTGAGTCCCTCCCCTGTGGCAGGGGCACAGCTGACTGGTTCGGAGTGAGCAAGGACAGTGATAGCACCCAGAAGTGGCAGCGCAAGAGCATCCGTCACTGCAGCCAGCGCTATGGGAAGCTGAAGCCCCAGGTCATCCGGGAGCTGGACCTGCCTAGCCAGGACAACGTGTCGCTGACCAGCACCGAGACGCCCCCTCCACTGTACGTGGGGCCATGCCAGCTGGGCATGCAGAAGGTATGCCCGCTTGCCACTGTCTCCACAGGCCTCTCCCCCTGCTCCCCTGGGCTGGGGCTGGGGACATAGCCAGCCTGAGCAGCGGAGGTTTCTCGGAGCTCGTGGTCTGGGAGGGTGGTCAGATGGTCCCATAAAGGTATCTAAGATATTGTCTGGGAAGGGGGTCCTGGGTGAGGGGACAGGGTCCAGGTACTATGGTGCCAGCCTCTAGGTGGGGGAACATCCAGGATGAGCGGCCCTGTAAAGGCACTGCAGGCTGGGAGAGGGCCCCTCTGGGTGCAGTGGGGTGCGGGCGTTACCCACACAGCTGTCCAGGGACCCCTGGGGAGTGAGAAGCAGCAGCTGTGTTTTCCACAGTGGGGTCCAGGGTGGGGAAGGAGCTCCGTGGCGATGACACAGCCTGCATCTCCTCCCATCCGCCAGATCATAGACCCCCTGGCCCGGGGCCGGGCGTTCCGGGTGGCGGATGACACCGCCGACGGCCTGAGTACCCCGCACACGCCCGTCACGCCGGGTGCTGCCTCCCTCTGCTCCTTCTCCAGCTCCCGCTCTGGTTTCAGCCGGCTCCCGCGGCGACGCAAGCGCGAGTCGGTGGCCAAGATGAGCTTCCGGGCGGCCGCGGCGCTGGTGAAGGTGAGTGCAGGGCTGGGGGCTGGGGGAGCTGAGCTGGCCACCACGCTGCATGCTCACCTCCTCCCTGACAGGGCCGCTCCGTTAGAGACGGTACATTGCGCCGGGCGCAGCGCCGAAGCTTCACCCCCGCCAGCTTCCTGGAGGAGGACACGGCGGACTTCCCCGAGGAGCTGGACACGTCCTTCTTCGCCCGGGTAAGAGCTGGGCAGCCTCGCCTGCGACCCCTTGGCCTGCGTCCCACCCTGACCACGTGTGTTTGCTCAGGAAGGTGTCCTCCACGAGGAGCTGTCCACCTACCCAGATGAGGTGTTCGAGTCCCCATCGGAGGCGGCGCTCAAGGACTGGGAGAAGGCCCCGGAGCAGGGGGACCTCACGGGCGGGGCCCTGGACCGCAGTGAGCTGGAGCGCAGTCACCTGATGCTGTGAGTGTGCAGGGGGTGGAGGGGAGCATGGCAGTGGGGAAGCTGGGGTTGGGGAGGGGTTGTGTGGGAGCCTGTGGCTGTGAGGACCAGCCCTGCCCTAGGGCACCATGCCCTGGAGGACTGAGGGAATGGTCCCCTCCTCCACTGGGAGCTCAGCTTGGCTATGATGGCTGGGGGACCCGGGGCTGGGCACCAATCGAGTCTCTGCCACCCACCTGTGGAACAGGATCACAATCCCAGAGCCCACAGGCTGGACAGAATCCAGCCGGAAGCAGGAACTGATGTGGTCAATACTTGCAGGCAAGCCAGGGAACCCCGTAGGTCAGGTCCCCTCCCTGCCATACCCAGAGGGGCTCAAGATGGCTCTTTTACTGGTAAGGAGCAGGCTGAGGCAGAGAGACGTGCAAAGTGTCTTCACCGCTAAAGGAGAGCAAGACAGAGCCTGAAGGTCGCCCTGGTCTCACCCGCCCAGGTGGGGGGTCTGGGGCGGGAGGTGACTGCGCCCCTTCCCCCAGGCCCCTGGAACGCGGCTGGCGGAAGCAGAAGGAGGGTGGCCCGACCGCCCCGCAGCCCAAGGTGCGGCTGCGGCAGGAGGTGGTGAGCGCGGCGGGACAGCGGCGGGGCCAGCGCATCGCGATGCCGGTGCGCAAGTTCTTTGCCAGGGAGAAGCGGCCGTATGGGCTGGGCATGGTGGGGCGGCTAACCAACCGCACCTACCGCAAGCGCATCGACAGCTATGTCAAACGCCAGATCGAGGACATGGACGACCACAGGTAGGCTGTCGGGGGATGCGGCTTGGGGATGCGGCTTGGGGCGGGCCAGGCTGGGGGATGGGGGCGGGGCTCCTGGTTGGGGATGCCCTCTCCGTTGACGCTGCGACCCGTAGGCCCTTCTTCACCTACTGGCTCACCTTCGTGCACTCGCTCGTCACCATTCTGGCCGTGTGCATCTATGGCATCGCACCCGTGGGCTTCTCGCAGCATGAGACGGTGGACTCGGTGAGCCCCGGCGCCCTTCCTGGGCCCAGACCCCTGGAGTCTGGCCTTTCTGGACTCCCTCCCGCCGCGCTCTGGAAGAGGGGACCCGAGTGGGCTCCGTTCACTCGCTCTCCCCAATCTCCCAGGTGCTGCGGAACCGCGGGGTGTATGAGAATGTCAAGTATGTGCAGCAGGAGAACTTCTGGATCGGGCCCAGCTCGGTGAGGGCGGGGCCTGGCGGGGCGGGGCCTAGGTGCTGGCGGGAGGGGACGCTGGGCTGGCGGGCGGGGGCCGCAGCTGCACATCCCGCTCACCCTGCCCGCAGGAGGCTCTCATTCACCTGGGTGCCAAGTTCTCGCCCTGCATGCGCCAGGACCCGCAGGTGCATAGTTTCATCCGGGCTGCGCGTGAGCGCGAGAAGCACTCGGCCTGCTGCGTGCGCAACGACCGGTCCGGCTGTGTGCAGACCTCGGAGGAGGAGTGCTCGGTGCGTGCCCCCGCCCGCGACTCGCGCCCTCGTCTGCACCGCGTGTGCTTGCGGTCACTTTGGGGCTTCACGTGGAGGGGTTGAGTTATCTTTTACCCTGGTTCTCGGCGCCTTAAACCATCTGTCTGTGCCAGGCCCCTCGGGTCGCATTCATTCTTTCTTAGCCCCCAACTCCGTGTCCTCTCCGCCCACATACACCGTGGTCGTGTGTCTTTGATTTGGGCGTGCTCTTTCTGCACGTGTCTGACTTGTTTTTGTGCATGTGTCTTACATAAGTGGTATTGCCTCATTTTTTCCACTAAACAATTAAAAAAAGAGACTCATCCAAGTTTATATTACATGTGGAGGTGCCATAGTTTATGCCAGTTCCGATGTTGGCTACAGGTTGTTTTTAGTTTTAAGCCAATAGGAATTATGCTCTTGAGCCTATAGCAGAATCTCCCAACATGCACACACATTTCTGGAGTGCAAAGCCAGAGGTTGGGTTGGAGGGCCAGAGGGAGGTCTCAGTGGTTTTGGTTTTGATCCCTGCCTCCTGGAGACTGTACTGGGTGAGGGGTGGGCTCTGACCTGAGGCTGACTCCATGTCCTCCCGCAGTCCACACTGGCAGTGTGGGTGAAGTGGCCCCTCCATCCCAGTGCCCCAGACCTTGCTGGCCACAAGAGACAGTTTGGCTCTGTCTGCCACCAGGACCCCAGGTCAGTCCTGCTGGCCCCTCCCTTGCCTCCCTTTGTCCACATCTCCCTGGGGAGGGGGGGGAAGAGGGTGTAGCTGCTCCCTTTGTTGTCGACTTGGGCGGAGGGTGCCAATGCCCAGGACACAAAGCAGGGTCTGACCACATACTGGGTCATGCAGGGTGTGTGATGAGCCCTCCTCTGAGGACCCCCATGAGTGGCCAGATGACATCACCAAGTGGCCAGTGAGTCGCGGTGGGGCGGCTGTTGGGGGGTCACCCTTGTCATATGGGGGGACTCCACACCTCACCTGTTAGTGATGCCAGAGAGGTCCCCATTGTGGGACCACCCTGTGTTTCCAGATGCTATGCCCCTGGGCTTTGCCCCGTCTGCCCAGCCACCATCACTTGCCTCTGAGCAGGTAGTCAGAGCAGGAGACCAGGTGGAGACTGGGAGGTCGAATGACAGAGGGCCCGATTGAGGCTCAGGGTGCGGCAGCCTGAAGTCATTTCCTACCCTAGGAGCCTGTTCCTCTTTCCCTCAACCCCCAGGCATGGTGTGGGGCTCAGGCTTGGGGGGGCCCTGACCCCACTCATCCTATTTGTGACCCAGATCTGCACCAAAAACAGTGCTGGGAACCACACCAACCACCCACACATGGACTGTGTCATCACAGGCCGGCCCTGCTGCATTGGCACCAAGGGCAGGTAGGGGCGCCTCTGCGTGCGTGTGCGGCTGGTCCTGGGCACACAGCACTGCCCTGGGGCTGTGCCCTGCTCCCTTACCAAGTCCCAAAATGACCCAAGATACCATGGGGTGTGGGGTGAGGGCCAAGAGAGGTGGGTGAGGAGGGCTGCAACCTGGGCCTGGGTATAGTCAGGGCTTTCTGCCCGTGGACCCAGCAGTCCTCGCTGGCAATCCCTCCCAACCCTGGCCTGACCTTCCAGATGCGAGATCACCTCCCGGGAGTACTGTGACTTCATGAGGGGCTACTTCCACGAGGAGGCCACACTCTGCTCTCAGGTAGGCCTCCAGGCTGTGTCCCTCCTGCTCTCCCCTCAGCCACGGCGGGTGCTGACCAGCCACTCTGCACAGGTGCACTGCATGGATGACGTGTGTGGGCTCCTGCCCTTCCTCAACCCCGAGGTGCCCGACCAGTTCTACCGCCTGTGGCTGTCCCTCTTCTTGCACGCTGGGCAAGTGATACCACAAGGGCTGAGCAGGGATGAGTGGAGTGGGTGGTCTCAGGGACCCCAGGAGTGGCTGGCTGGGGGTAGTGGAAGGGCGGCCTTCCCTGCTGAGTGCCCCCCATGCGCCCACAGGATCCTGCACTGCCTGGTGTCCATCTGCTTCCAGATGACTGTCCTGCGGGATCTGGAGAAGCTGGCAGGCTGGCACCGCATAGCCATCATCTACCTGCTGAGTGGCGTCACCGGTAACCTGGCCAGTGCCATTTTCCTGCCGTACCGGGCAGAGGTAAGGCTGCCCCCAGGGTGGGGACCCCCATGTGCACCTGCTGCCCAGCATGAACTGGATCCACAGCCAGCACTGTTTGGGTCCCTCCAGTGCCCAGCCCTGGAGCATCTCCATTTGGCTTCTTAACCCTGATGTGTCTGGGCCATGGGAAGTGAGACGGGGACATGAGGCTCTGGGTCCCTGGGGGCCTGCACAGCGCTGCCACCTCACAGCCACCCACACTGCCTCCCCCAGGTGGGCCCAGCCGGCTCGCAGTTTGGCATCCTCGCCTGCCTCTTCGTGGAGCTCTTCCAGAGCTGGCAGATCCTGGCGCGGCCCTGGCGTGCCTTCTTCAAGCTCTTGGCCGTGGTGCTCTTCCTCTTCACCTTTGGGCTGCTGCCCTGGATCGACAACTTCGCCCATATCTCAGGCTTCATCAGCGGCCTCTTCCTCTCCTTTGCCTTCCTGCCCTACATCAGCTTCGGCAAGTTCGACCTGTACCGCAAGCGCTGCCAGATCATCGTCTTTCAGGCGGTCTTCCTGGGCCTCCTGGCTGGCCTGGTGGTCCTCTTCTACTTCTACCCTGTGCGCTGCGAGTGGTGCGAGTTCCTCACCTGCATCCCTTTCACCGACAAGTTCTGTGAGAAGTACGAGCTGGACGCTCAGCTCCACTGAGCTGGCCGGGGCACTGGGGGCTGCATGCTCCCGCAGGCCGGAGCCAGGCAGACTGTCCACCCCGAGCCTCACAGGCCACGGGACTCCACCGACAAGCCGTGTGGGGTCCCGTTTCCTGAACACAGACCTCTTGTGCCTTGTTCACTGCTGTTGAACCGCTCGTCCTTCCGGGCATTTATTACACTACTTCCCGTGATTACCTGCTAACCAGTCTCTTGACGACCACCCCATGTGGCCAATAAATGGACCGGGAGCGTTTTAGCTGCCACTAACTGGACCAGGGCTGCCTCCTCCTTTCTGGTTTCTGGCTGGGGGCTGTCGGGGAGGTCCTTCAGGCCCCTGGCCTGCTGCTCACAATTGCCCAGAACACAGCACTGTCAGGCACACCTCCCTATGGAGTCCCTCAGTCAGGTGGACCCACCTTGCATCCTGTCCTTAGAGTGACTGGCAGGTGACAGTGGGACAGGGCCCGTGGATACACTGTCACATTTCCCCCGACACTCGGAGACGTGCCCCGCCCCAGTCCTGCCTGCCCAGCCCGCAGCTCCCTTGCAGCCCCAGGCTGCCTCCCTTCCCTGGAGCCGGTGGAGCCCCCGCTGCAGGCGGACCCTGTGCACTGAGGCTGGAGGCTGTGCTCTCGGACGCAGACCTGTCTCCCACAAGCGGAGTCAGAAGGCCAGCTGCTCTGCTTTTATTTCCTCCTTGCTGTAGAGATTACAGTAGCAGGGTCATATGGTTTGGGGCACAGTGTGGCCACAGGGCTCAGGTGTGGCCCCTTAGATCTTAGGACTCACCAGCACCGTTCTCTGCCCTTGCCTCCCCTCTGTGGTGGGGCAGCGCCAGTTCCTTCTGCCCCGGGTACTGTGGCTTTTTGAATTGTCAAACTAAGAGGCAAAGAGATTTATTCTGTACCTGGGGCTAGGCCCACAGCCCTGTGGGATCCACCACATGGTTACAGGGTTACGGTGTTTGGGCGCAGCGAGGTCAAGCTGAGGCCATGAGCACCAGCTCACCGGTCCTAGTCCCGAGGGACCAGCGTTCATCCACTTGGAAGCAGCTGGGGTGAGGCCACTTCAACACTCTTCTCTGAAAGGGGGAGAGTGGCCAAGTCCTCCTGCTGAAGAAGAGCTCGGCCACCAGCACAGAGGTGTCCTTGTCTGGAGGTTCATTTTTGCCTCAGCTTTTTGATGAAGGACACTTCATCCCGATTCCGGATACCGTAACTGAAAGAGGACAGGTGTAAGGCGTCTGATCTACAGAAGCGTACGTTTGTGACTCCTCACCTGAGGCTCGTGAGGGACCAGGAGAGAACAGGTGGGAGGAGTGTGGCACCCAGAAGGCAAGGGGGCAGCAGTGGCCGTCCTTGCACTGACCCACACTGTGCCGGCGGGCAGCCCCTCACCTCCATGCACACCCTCCTCTCCCTTCTGCTGCTGCTGAGGAGGAGCAGAGGGCCCTCCCCTCTCCTCTGCCTCCCACTCTCCTAGCACGGAGGCCCCAGGAAGCTCCTCACAGGAGGGCGTCAGTCCAGCCAGGGACTCTCCTGGTCTCCCACATTTCCCAGGAACTGCCTCAAGATTCCCCCTTCCTGGGGGGCCCAGCCGTCTGGCAGAGCATGTGGACTAGACGCAGCGGTCCAGACGCCTCCCTGCAGCTCGGGGCGTGGCCTGAACTCACTCTCGGAGCTTCTTCCTGTCCTCTGTGAGCTTCTCTCCTGCAGAGGTCAGATGGTACGTCCTCCACACGTAGGACCTACAAGACGGGGGCTCAGGTAAACCATGAGCCGGGTGAGCTGGGGACCACTGGGAGGCAGAAACTGTGTGGGACGGGCTCCAGGCGTTCAGCTCTGTGGGGCCCCGGGCAGCCGGCCTCCTCTCTGGGCTCCTCCTGAACGACGTGTGCACTAGGCCTGGGGCAGCGACAAGGAGGCACTGCTCTCAAAGCGCTGTGTGGGGTGGCTGGGGGCCAAACACACCTTGCTGATGAAACAGGTGAGGGCTGACAGCACCCAAGTGAGGAGGGGATGGCGTTGCACCACATCCGTAACTAGGGAGACCACTTCCGGACACACTGCAAGTGCCCTAGGGTGTCCCTAAGTGAAGACACCCAGCTGCCTAGGTGGGGTGATACAGATGACAGAGCATGAAGCAGGACCCGAAGCACAGAAGCAGCAGCCTCAGGCAGGGAGCCCATCGCTCCAGGTGGCATTCGTAGCAGAGCCCAGGTGATTAACAAGCACACATCCAGCGGGCGCTCCCGTGGAGTCCCACACCAACCCCAGGAAGGGCTGCAAGGAGCCACCGCTCCACTCACCAGCTGATGTGCTGAATGCCTCCTTCACGCTCCTGCCTGAGCTGCACGTATCTCTGGATGGCCTTCTTCAGATCCAGGACCGTGGCGTTCTGTACTACAACCACAGCTGCCACGGGGACACAAACCATGATGAAGACCCATGGTGGGAACTGACAGCTACCGCCTCAGATGGCAGGAGGGGAACTCAGGAGCTCTATTGAGCCTTGTTTCTGACCGAGGCTCAAATCCACGCAGGGTGGGCTTGTGGGTGCCCCAACACCCCTGGGCATGGCCCTTGAGCTTCCCACTTCCCCGTTTTTTGCCCCGGGGAAAGCTCAGACCCACCGCCTGAAGGAAGGAGGGCAGCACTTACGCATCACTTCTCCGTCCATCTTGCACACTCGGACTGTCATTGCTTGGCCGTATTCTAGTGCTATCTGGGAATTGACCTCTTCCAAAGTAACCTAGAAAAGACAAAGGGTGGAGGTGGGTGGCCTGGCTCTCTTCACCACCCCAAACAACAGAAAAAAACAAGCTCGTGGTGTCCAAAAAGTGGGGCCATATTTTACAAAGGACAAGACAGGGACAGGGTGCTTGCCTATATGTTAGGGTCTCCCAGTTTCTCAGCACTTGTCTCATGTCTCATCCACACTTTCTGTTTAACGTCCAAACTGGACAGAGGCTCGGGAGAACGGGCATAGAAACAGGCAGGGGAATGAATCTACGTCAGGATCAGCCCCAGGTCCTCTAGCCCAGCGGCTGGACAGGAGAAAGAACACTGGGCTGGTCAGCCCAGTATGAGAGTCCTGGATCACTATGATCCAGGCCAGGGCCTTGGGACAAAGTTGAGGCAGGTGGGCACAATTTACCAAGGCGCCAAAAAATGGTAATGATAAACGTTTCAAAGCAACTTTCAAGCAAACAAGTTAATTTTAAAACTCCATGATAGGCAAAATGACAAGGATTTAAAGACAGGACGGTGCCAAGCCGTATTGAAGCTTGAGAAGAAAAGCCAGTAACACTGATCTTGTCTTTATTTACAATTTTGTTACTCTGTTTACCAGACTTTTTTACACCACCTTAGAGTTTTAAAAATATCGTATTAAAATTTCCCGTATCCCGAACCCACGTGTGCCGGGTTTTCTGGAGCCCCTGTGAATTCTCGCTCGCCTCACCCTGGGCGCGGCCCGGTTAAGACCCCCGTTGACGCCCACAGGCGCCTTCTTGAGGCCTCCGGGCTGCAGCCCCCCAGCGGGACCCCCGGGGGCCTGTTCACGCTCGCCCTGGCAGGGAGCGACCCCGATCCCGACCCCAGCCCCCGGGCCGCGCGCACCTGGATCGGCAGGTCGCAGAGCAGCGGGTCCTGCACCACCATGGCGAGGCCCTCCTGGAACACGTCCACCGCCTCGGAGTGCGGCAGCGCCTCCTCTTCGTCCTCATCCTCCTCCAGCGCCGCCGCCGCCCCCGCCGCCGCCCCCGCCGCCGCCCCCGCCGCCTCCAGGACGCCCCTCCGGCCGATCCGCTCGCCCAGCCAGTCCGTGCGATCCAAGGACGCGCGCGCCGGCCTGCAACCACGGCCCAGCCCCCGAGGGGCCCAGGGGCGGGGCTTCCGGAGGACCAATGAGGAGCTCGAGGCAGCGTGCCGCGGTGCTCGCCGGGAGCGCGCATCCGTGTGTCCACTGGGGGCCGAGGGGCGGGGCGGCTGTCAGGACCAATCCGAGCTCGGGGCGGGCCCGCGTCGGCGGCGCGCGGCGCGGGGGCTGCCGGGAGCCGGGGCGGCCGCGGCCATGCTGCTCTTCTGCCCGGGCTGCGGGAACGGGCTCATCGTGGAGGAGGGGCAGCGCTGCCACCGCTTCGCCTGCAACACGTGCCCCTACGTGCACAACATCACCCGCAAGGTGCCGGAGCGCGCGCCCGCCGCCCTGTCGCGGCCGGGGGCCGGGAGTCGGATCCGGGCCTCCTGCGCCCCAAGACCCGCAGCCGCTCCCCGCGCGCCGGTGGCCGCCCAGGTTCTCCCCGGCCCGCCAGGCTCTGGCCGGAGCCCTCCCCATCCTGCTCCTCCGACTTGGCGTCCTGATGCGCCCTCGCGCCGCCTCTCGGAGGCTCCCCTCGTGCACGGCACTGTCACCGGACCTTTGCGCGTGTTCTGCGCGGCTCACCCTTCCCCGTGTCTTTACTTCAGTGATTCCTTAAAATTGCAGCTTCTCTCGCTGTTTTATCCTTCTCCCCTGTTTTATTTTTTCCGTAGGACTCGTTGCCTTCTAACATACTTTGTACTGTGTGCTTTGGTTATTAATACCCGGACGTAAGCGGTCGGCGGGCAGGGTTTTTCTGTCTGGTTCTCTCTTACATCCTAATCTGAGCAATCGAATGGGACCTAGAATGTCGTGGACGTTCGGGACGAGCGATACCCACTGTGGCGTACTTGCTGTTTTCACTCGATGGGACACTTTTCCTCTTTAGAAGTGGAGCACGTTGGTGCTGCCTCATTCCTAATGTTTGCTTGCTGCCCGCCCGTGTAGCCGTCTTGTGGAAGTTTAGAGTCTGAAGCTCTGGCAGGAGTGAACTCTTATGTAACCCTGAAATTTCAAGGATGTTTGGGAAAACTTGGGAAAGAAGCCAAGTGTGACCTCCTTGAAAGCTCTCTGCTTCCGAGGGGTGTGGCCGGGCTGCCCAGCCAAGTGGTGCTCTTTGGTTTCGGTTGCATGGTTTCTCTCATCTTGGGTTATCAGCTATCTTAGAGATGTGGGATGGGAGGATGGTCACACCTAAGCCGGTATCTTCTTCCTGCTCTGGTGCTTCACTCAGTCCTTGCAGAGATCTCTGACTGCTGGAGCTCTCTCTTCTCTTGGGGGCATCTGATCCTGGATCGTCTGAATTCCAATGGAGCATCTTGCTCTGTGGGAGCAGGAACTTTGCTTTCATTCCATATCCCTCCAGTCTGTGTTGAAGGAAGGAAGTCTGGGGAGACACTTGAGGGCAGGGGTAGTTGGGTGGCTCGGGTTTGTACTGTTCACTCACTTGGAGAGTCTGAAGACTTGCTCTTGTTTGGTAGGTAACAAATCGGAAGTACCCGAAGCTGAAAGAAGTGGATGATGTGCTTGGTGGAGCAGCTGCCTGGGAGAACGTCGACTCTACTGCAGGTGGGGAAACCTTTTCTGTTACCGGCCTGTTTTTGAGTGTGAGGCTGCTGACTGTGCCACTCCATGTCGGAGTCCGTGACATGAAGTCGCTTCTAAAAATAAAAAGTGTATTGTTTTGTTCTTTAATAATTTGTTAGTTACACAAACAGTATTGGCACAAGCCTTGGAGTCATACAGGCCTGAGTTAGAGTCTTGGGGTGACCTTGATGGGGGTCCTTTGACGTCTCTGGGGCTGATCCATACTCACAGATTGTAAGAGCATGAAGTGAGTTATACAGGGTTTGGCATATGACAGGTACTCACCAGGTGGTAGCTATGATGATAGCAACAGTGACAGAAGTAGTAAATATCAGTCTAAGGGAAAAATTTGTTTTTTTTCTTCTAGTGTAGATTTTTAAGAGTTAATGCCAGAGAACATTAAACTGCATCTCAGTGAAATAAATGTTTTTTTTTTATTAAAGATGCTTATTTTTCCTTTTTCTCCCCAAAGCCCCCCAGTACATAGTTATGTATTTTTAGTTGTGGGTCCTTCTAGTTGTGGCATGTGGGATGCTGCCTCAGTGTGGCCTGATGAGCGGTGCCATGTCCGTGCCCAGGATCTGAACCAGCAAAACCCTGGGCCGCCGAAGCAGAGCGCATGAACTTAACCACTTAGCCATGGGGCCGGTCCCCAAAATAAATGTTTATTTCAAGTCTTGATTCACTTCTGAGAGAGACAGATGTGACCAAGGAAGGAAAGAGGAGAGTCCCTCACACAACCTGTGCTGAGAGAAGGGATGGCTAGCTCATGATTAATACTGTCTTTTTCCCCCACAGAAGAATACCCAAATCTGCTATGTTAAAAATGTAGCATTGGCAGAGTTTGCTGTTAAAAGGTGAATTATGTACCACATGTTCAAAATGGTGTTTGGGAGTGTTCGAAGTTGTTTCCACCAAGAGCAGGGTCAGGTTCTCAAAGTGACATCACTTTGAAGGGAAGTGTGTGCCTTGGGGCACTCTGCAAAGGTGTGGATGTGTGAGAGATCGTGATAAGAACAGCTGAAGAATGACTGCCACAATGGATTTCTAACTACATGGGGAAGTGGACTGGTTATCCGTAGGGAGCTCCTCTGAGAAGCTGAGGGCTTGTTGGTGCCCAGGTGATGGAGACGCACTTATTAGGGGATCTGCAGGGCGGGGAGCCGGGGATGCACATGGATGTTTCCCACCAGTCTTCAGCCAGATTTGAGAAGAAAAGTGGGACCCAGGGAGAGTAGGAGGAGTGTTTTCAAGGTCACAAGTCCCTTCCCTTCCCTCAGTGTGAGAGCATAGTGGGAAGGATACGACTGTCTGTGGCCTTAAATTGTACCAGATGCCCTGGGCAAGGGGTAGCAGATGTGCGAGGGGGCGAGGCTTCTGCCACCTTTCACGTAACACCTGCTTCGAACGGATATGTTGGTCACAGGCATCTTTTTTTCACAGCGTGGGTCACTTGTTTGTTTTTCTCATTGCCAGAGCCGTGTCCCAAATGCGAACATCCTCGAGCCTATTTCATGCAGCTGCAGACCCGCTCTGCTGACGAGCCGATGACCACCTTCTACAAGTGCTGCAGTGCCCAGTGTGGGCACCGCTGGAGGGACTAGGCTGGGCTGGTCCCGCTGCAGCAGGGTCTGCTCACCCGTCCCCAGGATCCCATCCAGGAGTGTGAACTGTGTGTCCTGAGGGTCTTTGCTGGTGTGGCGGAAAGCTAACCCTTTCGGGGGGCCGACTCAGGGTGTCAGGAAATGCAGCCCGTCTGCCAAGCAGGCGTGAACTCATTACTGTCCTGGGGCTTTCGTGTGTGGGGAGGATGTCCCTAACTGAGTGCACTTTGCTGAAGATCCTGTTTGTTCATCCTTTTTATTTGTCAGCATTCACCATCCAAACAACACTCTTAAATAGCTACACTGTTTGCACAACTAAGAAAGGAAAACATTAATTTAGTTCACCAGATGTCGCTAAATATTTAACTGTTAAATGCAAACTTATTTAATCAAAGTTTATTCTGAATATTTGATTAAAATGAAAAGTCTAATATTGTCTTCTTGGTGTTTTAAGTACCTTCAGAAGTAGACATCAAACCCCAAATCACAATTCCAAAATGGACTACTCTGGGTGAACTGGTTACAAGATTGCTAAGAATGTGAATTTCAGTTACTGTATTATTTTTGTTCTTGTTTCCTAGGATTGCAATAAGTTTATTAGATACTATGGGTTTTTTTTTTTTTCTGCTTTTATCTCCCCAAATCCCCCTGGTACATAGTTGTATATTTTATTTATTTTTATTTTATTATTTTTTTTTTTTGAGGAAGATTAGCCCTGAGCTAACATCCGTGCCCATCTTCCTCTACTTTATATGTGGGACGCCTATCACAGCATGGCTTGCCAAGCGGTGCCATGTCCGCACCTGGGATCCAAACTGGTGAACCCTGGCCTGCCAAATCGGAACGTGCGCACTTAACCGCTGCGCCACCGGCCGGCCCCGTATAGTTGTATATTTTAGTTGTGGGTCCTTCTAATTGTGGCATGTGGGATGCTGCCTCAGTGTGGCCTGATGAGTAGTTCCATGTCCGTGCCCAGGATCCTAAACCCTGGGCCGCCGAAGCAGTGCGCATGAACTTAACCACTCAGCCACGGGGCCAGCCCCCCATAGATACTATGTTTTTAAACTTTATGCTTTGTGTTCATCTTTCCACTCTCAAAAGAAAGAGGACACTTTAGACTAGCTGGGGACAGGATCTAGGTGAGTGTCAGACTTAATTGCTTTTCCACATCTCTTGATAATGAGGTCTCACTTGTGAAATCATGGGACTTAAATTTGTGCTTTAGATAGAGATTTCTACTTTTTGAGACTTGGTATCTTTTCCAGAAATGATTAATCTCTTATGTTTCACGTGACTGTTTTCTGATTGCTGTAATTTGTTGACCAGGTTCTGAGCCCATTATCTCTAATTGGTTCTATTTCAAACAGCTTATTGTGGTTTTACAAATGGGATTTTTATCGTGTGGGTGTTGTCTTTAGTATCTTCTGTGCCCGCCATTAGTTTTATTTCCTTGGGTGCCAGTTCTTCCGTTTGCATTTGTTGTTGGAGGCAGCTTGGCTCGGTGGTGGAGATCATGTGCTCTGAAGTTAGCCTGCTGACTCTGCCTTAGCTGTGAGACTGCTCAAGTTGCTGAACCTCTGCCTTCATTTCCTCACGTGTGAAATGGAGACAATACAGTCATGCGCTGCATAATGACATTTCGGTCAACGATGGGCTGCATATCCCATAAGATTAATATCACACAGCCTTGGTGTGCAGCAGGCTGTACCATCTAGGTTTGTGTAAGTGCACTCTATGATGTTCATGCGATGATGAAATCGCCCAACGGCACATTTCTCAGAACGCATGTATGTCATTAAGCAACGCGTGACTGTGGCCTATTTCAGGGGTTTACAGACTTTGTGTAAAGGGCTGGATAGTAAATATTTTAGACTTGTGGATCAAGAGTGAAAATCTAGGAAAACACAAGAAGACAAACTTCTACAGTTTTTTTTATAGACAAAATTAAAAATATCAGAGTAATTGAGTACCATATTTTGTTATGCAGGTCTCTTGATAGAAGAATGGGTATCATTTTGCTTGACCTGGGGTTCAGAGTTAGTGTTCCTTAGCATCAAAATCGGTGGCAAATGCCTGTCTCTTAAAGCTGGTTCAGTGCCTGAGCGCGAATGAAGTTCCCTGTTGACATTTCTGCGATTTGGTAGATTCAGTACTGATGAGAGAGGCACATACTTTCTGCAAGTTATTCATTTGCTTTGTATAATACAGTGAAAAACCGTGGGCTTTAAACACTTGATGTGTTTATGAGCTTTGTAGATTTGTCCACCTAAGGTTTTCATGCTCTGCTGTTTCACCACCATCACTTGTGAGACACGTGAGCAAATTCCACTTCAGGTTCTAGCGAGTTAGTGTTTTCTCAGCTCTGAGGATGTTCTTGCCCGCAGTCGCTTGTTCCTTGCAGACTGCGCATGGAAGCTAATTCTTAGTCGCTTCCCCATGCAGTGTTGAGGCGTTGACTACTCGGAGAAGCAGCCATTGAGCAGTTCCAGTGACACCTGTGGATCCATCAGGAGCCTCGGAAAATCGCTTTAAGTCATTGTCCTCTTTTTCTTTCACGCTAACACCCTTTTTGTTTTATTCTGCTGCCCGCAACTGAAACTGAACCAGAGGGATTCTAGAAACAGGCGTGCAAGCTGCTCAGTGAATTCCTCAAAAGCAGAAATTCTTTTCCCATTGCTGCTCTGCCCTCCTTGGAGGCTTATGTCCTCATAATTGCGAGATGATTCCTGCACTTCTAGATGTCACATGTTGAAGTCCCAGTAGGAAAGCTTCGGGTGGCTCCTGCTCAGCTGGCTGTGAGGCTCTGCTGCTCGTGAAGGTGGCTTTTTTCTCTCCACAAGGGATTTCTGCCTCTTCCACCTCAGTCAGGACTGTCCCTTGCTGTGGGGGTTCTTTTTATCCAGGTTTCAGTTTTCTCTCCAGGGCAATTTTTCCAAGAATAGTTGTAACCTGGTTGTGTCTGTGGAAGGAGGTGAGTTCAGAGTCTGCCTTTGCTGCCATCGTGACGAGATCCCCTCATTTGCCTCATTTTTTTTTTTTAAAGATTTTATTTTTTTCCTTTTTCTCCCCAAAGCCCCCTGGTACATAGTTGTGTATTCTTCGTTGTGGGTCCTTCTAGTTGTGGCATGTGGAGTGCTGCCTCAGTGTGGTTTGATGAGCAGTGCCATGTCCGTGCCCAGGATTCGAACCAATGAAACACTGGGCCGCCTGCAGCAGAGCATGCGAATTTAACCACTCGGCCCCGGGGCCAGCCCTGACTCATTTGCCTCATTTTTAATTGCCTGTTGCTGTTGCTCCGAGTCTCTTAACTTTTAGAACAGCTGTTCTGGCTGAAAGACTGGTAGTCTTGTTTTCTGTGGACATCCTTCTTCAGCTACTGCAATCAGACGGTGGACTCGCCGTCACTAAGTGGCTTTCTTTGCTTGGGCAACAGATGAACCCCTTGGAAATTTAATTTGGTTGCCTTATTTTCACTTTGAATTTTTGTAAGGAAACTGTTGTGCACTGAGAAGAGTGCCAGTGGAAGTGCTTGGTCTGGTCGTGTCAACCAGCTGTAGTGTCGTTGCATAGTAAACACAATCCTTTGCCATCCAATTTGATGACAAGATAATCCACGCCCCACTGTGCCTTAGAAATGTGACTTTCAGATTCTACTCTGTTTGGGCGTGATGGCTATGCACTGCTAATAAGCAAAAAAACCGTTGCAACACAGCCACATGGTGGCTTTTGAAACGCTGGCTCGTGACCAGCCTGCTGAGCTGCAGCGCGTTGAACAGGAGCGCAAAGCCCTGTCCCCACCACTCAGCACCGCTGTTAGAGGGTGTGAGCAGCCATAGACAGCACACACGTGTGTGGCTGTGTTCCGATGAAGCTGTGGTTGCTGAAATGTGAATTGCATAATATTTTCACCTGTCATGTAGTTTTTTTTTTTTTTTGAGGAAGATTAGCCCTCAGCTAACATCTGCCACCAATCCTCCTCTTTTTGCTGAGGAAGATTGGCCCTGAGCTAGCATCCGTGCCCATCTTCCTCTACTTTATATGTGGGACGCCTGCCCCAGCATGCCTTGCCAAGCGGTGTGTAGGTCTGCACCCGGGATCCAAACTGGCAAACCCTGGGCCACCAAAGCAGAATGTGGGGACTTAACCACTGCACCACCCAGCCGGCCCCTCATGTAGTTCTTTAAGCTTTGTCCCAACCATTTAAAAACGTGCAAAGTATTTTTAGCTCACAAGTTTTTTAATTAAGGAGTGGGCTGGATTTGGCCCTTGGGCTGTAGCTTGCTAACCGTGGTCCACCTTGGGTTGTGAGGTTGATACAGCTTGGCATGCATGAGGTCCTCACCGCCTGTCTGCCTGATGGTGCTTGTCACTGGTGCCTTTCTTTCTTGTTTGTCCTGGTTTTCCACGGGTGTTTGGTGGCTCCTGGTTGTGTTCTTCATGTCAGGTTTTCCCTTTGTTTACGGGTGTTGCTCTCTGCATACTCCATTTCTTACGGGGGAGGAGTGGGGTGATGGAGAGCCGTCAGCATTTTTCTGGGCAGAGGCACTGGGCTTCCCGAGTCTGACAGTCCAGTAGAGGAATCGGTGCTGCCCGGCATAGTGCAGGTGGGGGATGAAGCTGACCTGCTCGGCGGCTTCACGTTTAGGCCTCTGACTAATCCTCATGATGGTCCCGGGCTCTCCTTGGCCCCTCCCATCTCCCTGGAAGAGCGAGGTGCCAGCTTTCACAGATGTCGTCTCCTCTGTGCTCTTAGGATGTGATTCCTTTGTCAATGAGTCAAATCTCACTTCCCTCCCTTCTTTCAGGGATTCCTTATGGTTAACACTCCATCTGTTTTTTGTGTGGTTGTGACAGTTTCCTTATATTTAAGATACTGTGTTTTTCACTTACATGCTTTCTTTTTCTTTTTTTTTATAGTTTCTATTTCTCCTCTCAGATTTCCTATTTGTTCATTGTGAACATGTTTTCCTTTATATCTTTGAGCATAGTTAGAGTAGCTGCTTTAAAACCTGTGCTGTTACCCACAATTTAGTCTTGGGAGTCAGTCTCTGTCAGTTGTCTTTCTTCTTAAGTATGGGTCACATAGTTCTGTTTCTTCACATGTCTAATAATTTTGGGTTTCCTGGAAATTGTGACTGATATAGATTGTAGAGGCTGTGGATTCTGTTATGATTCTCTGGGGACTGTTGGTTGTTAAGCAGGTTGTAAACTGTGTCTCTGGCATGGGCAGCCGCTGACAGCTCTGTTCATGTTGTTTGGGTGGGCTGCTTGGAGGTGGGCTGCACATGTGTTCAGGGCTCGTCCAGAGGTTTTTGTAGAGTTTAGATGTGGCATTTGGGGCTCTCTGGCTTTTTTCTTTCCTCCCTTTCCAGCCTTTGTGGTCTCCACTTTCAGGGTTACCGTGTGGGTGGTATGGCCTGCTGTTCTTAGGTTAGTAAATCCTAGCTTCAGCAAGGTGGCGGGGCCCTGACAGACAGAAGGGAGCTCTCCCGATAAGGATACTAAGAAGGGAGAGTTCCAGTGAGTATAGAAGTGTGTGTTTGTAATAGGTGACTGGGAGCCATGCTGATTAAAATTTAAATATTGGAAAGAAATGTCATTCTGTCCCTGGTCATTCCCATGGTGCTCCCTGGCTCAAGCCTTTGGTCCATCCCCCACGGGTCCTGAGAGCTGCAGCTCAGGGTACCCAAACCTTGGCCCAGATGTTTTGATGCACAGAGCACATATGCACACTGACATAAACATCCATGCTGAAATGTGACCTTATTTGGTACCCTAAAGAACATAAGCCAATAAGTATATGAATAGATGCCTATCACCACTAATAACCAAGGAAGTGAAATTAAAGCAACGTTGAAATATCTTTCCCTATCAGATTAGCAAAGATTAAAAAGACTGATAATCTGTACTGTTGGTGAGTGTCACAGACATTCTCGTACTTCTGGTGGGAGTGGAAGTTGGTATGTTTTTGGAGGGCCACTTGGCAGGACCCATCAATATTTTAAAATGCTGAGCTTTAGACCCCACAATTCCACCCATAGCAGTTTTTTGTACAGAAGTACTCATTCTGATGATTAAAGATCCATGCCCAGAATTGTTCGCTACCTTCATTTAAAATAGCATATATACATGTGAAACCAATAAAATGTTATATGTCACCTATATCTCAATAGAAAAAGTTAAAATAGCATATATATAGGCAACAATCCAAATTTCCATCGGCGAGATTATTAAACCCTGCCGGTACCTCCTTTAGAGGCAGGAGGCAGGTTTCTATGTGCTGAGCTAGAAGGATGTTGAAAATAGCCAGAGGAACAGGAGGCTGCAGAGCTCACAGCACAGTGTGAGTCCATTAGAAACGTGCATTTGAGCTTAGAAATTGTCTGGAGGGGCTGGTGTCCAACTTCTCATGGGGTACCTCTGGGTCCGATAAGGGGACCACCGTTGTATATTCTGTGTTGTTTGTCTTTCTGTAACAGACCATGTCACTCGGATGTTCTGTGCCCCCCCCCCCCCCCCCCCGCCCAGTGCTCAGAGGTGGCCTTGGCTGGTGGAAGGAGCCCCCGCGCCTCTGTCCTAAGAAAAGCCTAGAAAGGGACGGGGCCTGCTGCTCTGTGCCTGGTCAGGGTTCTTGCCTCCTGGGCTCATTTAATGCATTTCAGTGGTGTCCCTTGGGAGGAATACGGTGGACACTCATCTACCGATCAATGGATGAATCACCACAGCCCCCGTGTGGCACCCTTCCGTGTCATGGGCAAGGAGAGGCGGCCCCACCTCTTAATCCCTGGGTTCTGATTCGTGGTGACAGTTGCCTGCCAGCCCTGCTCAGGACCGCTGCTCCGCTGCTCTCCGTGGTTTCAGCTGTGGGCGGCCGTGTCAGCCTGCCGTGTGAGGCTCACGTCACCCGTTGCTGCAGTTATCTCCCAAATCAGGCTGAGGGGCTCTGCTGTGAACACAGGGACGGTCGGGTCACAAGTCGCCTCCAGGTCTGGAGGGCCGGGGCCCCTCAGACTTGCCATGGGACCTGCCAGATGCATTTGGGAAGGTGAGTCAGTAGCTGGGACTTCCCAACAGCTCGAGTTGGTGTGAAGCACAGGGGGCAAAGGGGTGGGCAGCCGGCTGGCCCTGGCCCGGGAAGGGCCCATGGAGGAGCCTCGCAAGTGCAGTGTTTGGGAGCATTGCCTTGTTTTACCTTGGGCATCTCCAGGGATGAGAATGTCAGACTCCTTCCAGGCCTGCAGGGGTCGTGAGTGCCTCTGGGCAGAGGAGGCCACTGAGCTGCTGGCAGGTTTCTAATTAGGGAAGAGAGTTTGCTTCCTTGATGACTGAGCTCGCCTGGGTGGGCATGAGTGCGAGGGGGTGTTCTGGGGCCGCATGGGCTCAGCTGTGACGGCCACGAGTGGAGATGGGGTCCAGGCCATGGGACTGGTAAAGCCCCTTCAAACCCTTTGCCTTTGGGGGTCTTTAGGGCAGAAGAGCAGCCGGGAGTCTGGGGATCTCCCTTGGAGCTGTGGGTGGGGCAGCCAGTGAGGGTGGGATTGCAGAAGGAGGGTCAGCTCAGCGAGGGCAGAGAAAGCGGGGAGAGGGTTTATGCTCAAGTAACGCCCCCCAGACCTCCTCCCAGGTGCCCCAGGCTTTACAGCATCTGGAGGCAAGGGCAGTGTCTGCGGGGACAGCTGGGTGCAGGGGCAGCAGTGTAAGTCCAGCACTTCTCCCGCGGGAGGGGCCTGGTGTGGGAGGCGGCACAGCAATGAGCTTTGCTGACACAGTGGCACAGAGGCAGTGAGGGATACCCAAGGGGCGCTGGGCAGAGGAGGCCACTTGGCAGGTGCGGGAAGAGTAGGGGCGTTTTTTGCCCCCATTTGACCTCCAGGGCCCCCCAAAGAGAGGTCTGTTGACATCCTTATTGTAGCCCTGCCCACAGCCTCTACCGGCTCCCTGTTCCTGTTGTGAGCCGACTGGGCCTGGCTCGGGGTGTCTGGTCTGGCTAGGGGGACAGACCCCGGGGCTCAGAGAGGGCTTCACAAGGAAGAGGCATGTGATGGGGAAGGAGGCCAGGCAAGAGGGTCCAGTGTGAGAGAAGGCCGGGCTCCTCTGCCCCTTCTAGCTCTCAGGTGTCCCTGTGGGTCCTGTCCACCCCATGCCTGCCTCCCGAGCCTGCTGAGGTTGCAGGCACGCCACTCTGCACTCTCAAGCCATCTGCTCCTGGGTTAGCCTGGGTTAGGGTTGGGCTGGCCGGATTCTGCACAGATGCAGGTGTCCCTCCTCTGCTGGGGCAGTGGCTGTCCACCCTGGAGCCCGGGTCACCTCTTAGCTGGGAAGTGGCTGTTATGCCCGAGCTCCCACTGGATCCTGGTGCTCACTCTGATCTGTCCTCACACACCCTGGGAGTGAGCTGTTGTCCCGCTGCTCCCCTGCTCCATCCAGTAACTGCTACTGCTGGGTAAACTTGCCTGGGCCTCTCATGCTGCGGCTGGTGGTGCCAGGTGATGCTCCATCCTAGGGAAGGGTGGGGTCTTCCTGATTGCTGATCTTAACAGGGCTCCGTCCTCTGGGTGCATGCATAGGCTGCTGGCGGTGCGGGGCGGGGCTAGCGTGGTGTCTGTTGCCTGAGAGGGTGTGTGGGCTCCCTGAGGGCCTACATGCTGTGGTCTGTGTGCATGTCTGCTTCTTTTTGCTTCCTTATCACCCATCAGGTTTGCACGACCAGGCTGGCCCTGCTTCCTGCTCAGGAGCTATCAGTATACCATCTGGAGCTGCAAATAGGGTGATGGGGCATCAGCAGCCTGCCGGCACCAGGCACTTCCTAGCACCCAGCCCCTGTCTCCAGCTAACCTCTGGCTCTCCCGGGGATCCTGGGGCCTGGAAGGCACTCTAGCACTGAGCCTGGCTCTCCTGGGATGCTCTCCTCCACAGGGCACCTTGGAACAGGGGTGTGACAGTTTAGGAAGTGCCGTCTGTTGCATGGACACCCCACTGCCATCCTCCTGCCCTTTTCTAGGGCAGAACACTGGGACAGGTCTTTATTTAAGGAAACCAAGGTGAGAGAGGATTTGCCGAAGTTAGCTGTGTGACCCTGGGCAAGGTGCTTCCCCTCCTTGAGACTCAGCTCCCTTGTGGGCTGGGACAGGCTTCCCACGCACATGGCTGTTGCGGGAATTCACATGGATCATGCATGTCACGCAGTTGGCACTGTGTGACACCAGAGGGTTCGGTAAATCTTATCTGTGGCTGTTGCCAATGGTGACTGATTCCCTTCACCCTGCGTCCCCTGCAGGTGGGGACCTGGGCCCAGAGATGGGGGCTGGGCTGGCAGAGGACGCTGGTCCCAGAAAGGAGCTCGGACCGTGCTGCCCAGCCGCTTTCATGGGACACAATGAGGGTGTGGGTGGGGACCCACTCGGTGTACTCTGCTGGGGAGCACCCCTCACAGAGAGTCAGTCTCACAGAACATGCCTCACGTGGAGCACCCAATGAGGAGCACCCCTCACAGGGAGTTGACATAACAGGAAATGCCTCACCCAATGAGAAGCACCTCTCACAGGGAGTCGACCTCACAGGACATGCCTCATGGGAGCACCCAATGAGGAGCCCCCATCAGGGGAATACTCACAGGAAATCCCTCACAGGGAGCACCCAATGGGGAGCATCTATCACAGGGAGTAGACCAGAGAATGCCTCACAGGGAGAACCCAAAGAGGAGCACCCATCAAGGGAGTACTCCTCACAGGAAATGCCTCATAAGGAGCATCCAATGGGGAGCATCTTTCACAGGGAGGATCTCATGAGGAGCCTCCCATTGTGGGTGCTCCTCACACGGAGCCCCTCAGGCCAGTCCCTTGCAGGTTGGACTTGGGAGAGCGAGGCCCTGACACGAGAGACGGGCACCTGGCTCCTGATCTGCACCTGCATCAGTACCTGGGTCGGCTTGGGAGTCTCTGTCCCAGGGGAAGGAGGAGGTGAGGCTGGGCACTAGTGTCTGTGTGAGGTGGGTGGGTAGAGAGCTTGGGGGCCAGGGCTGTCTTCTGTCAAACTCTGTGGGGAATGGTTTGGCCTGAAATGTGCTGGGGCCCATCCTCCAGGGATCAGCCTGGACTTCACTTCCTCCCATGCACCATGGGTCAGAGCCCATCGCCTCCCCCATCTCCCAGCCCTGCCCTTGGTGAATTCTCCTGGGATCATTCTCTGGGGACTGCCCTGTCAGGGAGTCAGCTCCAGACCCTCCCCTCCCCCAGCCCTGCCTGGAAGCAGCCCCTGAGGGTTCCCAGGGGTCCAATGGTCACTGTTCCCAGGGCTAGGGGCTGGAACTTTCACCTGCCTCACCAACAACGTCCTCAGGATTGACTGCCACTGGGCTGCCTCAGAGCTGGGCCAGGGTGCCAGCCCCTGGCTCCTCTTCACCAGGTAAGGCAGGAGGGCTAGGCCCACCTGGGCAGAGGGCAGGGGGCAGGGGGAAGGGGTGAGAGTCGGGTCCCCTGATGGCAGCAGGGGCCGGGCTAGCGTGGTGGCCCCTGATGCCAACACTTCCCCTTTTCAGCAACCACGCGCCGGGCAGCGTGCACAAGTGCGTCTTCCAGGCCAGTGTGTGCACCCTGGTGCTGCCGCCCGAGGAGGTGCTCGTGCCTTCTGACAACTTCACCATCACTTTCCACCGTGACATCTCTGGGAAGGAGCAGGTCAGCCTGGTGGACCCACAGTACCTGCCCCGGAGACATGGTGAGGCCTGGGCTGGGAACATCCTGGCTGCGTGGGGGTTGAGGACAGGGCCCTGCAGCCTGTGACACCCGTGGCCCAGCGAGTGCTCTGGGTCCCTGCTAAGAGAGATCCAGGGCTAGGGGCAGTCTGCGCCCCTGGGAGGGGAGGTCCCACTAGTTACTGCAGGGGTAGGATTTTGGGGGAGGATGAAAATGCTGGGCTTCGAGTTGAGGCAGCGGCTGCAGCTTGAGCTGCTTGAAATACACTTAAGTTGTAGCAGGAAAGACTGCAGTAAGACACTGGGAAGAACTTCCAGCAGCAGCTTATGAGGGAAAGGAAAGGCAAGATTTGAAAATCACCTTGTCTGGCTGCAGGGGCTGGAGGAAGTCAGTGCCATCCTGTTCCACCTTGGGCTTCTCTGGACCAGTCTCACAGTGAGGCCCCTGGTCTGAGAGGCCCTTGACCATGTCCCCCACACCCCCAGGAATCTTTCATATCCCCAGTCCTGGGCATGTTGACTGACACACCCTCATGTGGCCTCATCTGTTCCAGTGAAGCTGGATCCTCCGTCTGACTTGCAGAGTAATGTCAGCTCTGACTCCTGCGTCCTGACCTGGAGCATCACTCCCGCTTTGGAGCCGCTGACCTCGCTCCTCACCTATGAGCTGGCCTTCAAGAGGCAGGAGGAGGCCTGGGAGGTAGTGCTTGGGCTTCGAGGTGGTGACCCTGGGGGCCTCTCTCTCCTGGGACAGCAGCCCAGGGCCCTTCCTCCCCCACATACAGAGATGTCGGCTTGGAATTATGAGGAGGGGAGGTAACCAGAGCCAAGAGTGTGTGGGTGCAAGTGTGGTGAGTGTGACTGTGCACATGTGTGTATGTGTGTGCACGCAGGTGTGTCTGGATGTGAGTGTGTCTGTGCATGACTGTGTGTGTGTGCGTGCAAACATGGTGAGTGTGCCTGTGTGTGCATGAATACATGTATTTATTTGCAGGCTGTGTCTATGTGTATGAGTGTGCAAGTGTGGTGTGTGCACATGTGAGTGTGCATGCAGGTAGATGAGTGTAAGCCTGTGCCTGTGGACATGTGCATGCGTACACATATAAGTGTGTGTATGGTGAGTGTGTGTGTGTGTGTATGTTCTCGAGGGCTGATAGACCCAGTCTCACCCTTGGCACCTGCTGATTGTCCTCGACCCCATAGCGGGCGCGGCACAAGGATCGCATTGTTGGGGTGACCAGGCTCATCCTTGAAGCTGTCGAGCTGGACCCTGGCACTACCTGTGAGGCCAGGCTTCGTGTTCAGATGGCCACAGCAGAGGACGATGTGGCGGAGGAGGATCGCTATGAGGGCCAGTGGAGTGAATGGAGCCAGCCCGTGCGCTTCCCCTCCCCTCAGAGACGCGGTAGGCACGGCCACTGCCTTTTGGGCATCTGGGCTGGGTCTCCCCTCCCCTGCTTGTCCCACCGTCCCATCCTTTCCCCCTCCTGGAAGCCCCTCCCTGGGGCAGTCATGCCCCAGCCGACCACCCTCCCTTGGAGGTCTGGGGTGTGCAAGCAGGAAACAGACGCTGCCGAGCGCTGGGCTTCCCATGACCTGGTGCTCCAGCTGTTTGCATTGAGTGTGCCCAGAGCTGCACGCCGGGCCTGGCGCTTCTGGCTCTGGTGCCTGGACATGCCCATCTCCTTAGGGAGGGCTGGCTAACCCTGTGCACAGGGGTACCGGTAACCATGCAGCTGGGAGGCAAGGCTCAGGGTGCGTGGTCACCCACGGTACTCAGCAGGCACAGCATGAACCTCCGAGGCCAGTCGCAAACAGTCCACCTCGGTGTGGGGCACTCCTGGTGGTGCCTTTGCCATGTGTGTGTCTGGAGGAACATGCAGGTGCTCACACTACTCACAGCTCGGGGCCCTCCCTGCTCACAGGCCCCCTGATCCCACCTTTGCGGCAGCCCGACAGCACCCTTGTCGCTGTGTCCATCTTTCTCCTGCTGACCAGCCTGACCTACCTCTTGTTCAAGCTGTCCCCCAGGTCAGTGCTGAGGGGAGTGTGTGCACATATGTTAATTATCTATCGTATGTGTGTGTGTGTGAATTGTGTGTGCATGTGAGTGAGTGTGTGTGCACCCGTGGGTGTGTGATGGGGAGATGGAGGGCCAAGCCAGCCTCCCCCTCTTCCTCCCCTCCCCGCCATCAGGTCCTGGATGCAGTGAGGTTTTCAAGCCTCTGCTCTGGACTAGTGGGGAGTTCCCAAGTTGCCAGGTTTACGGGGAGGCAGTGTGGCCCCAAAGAGCCGTGAGGGAATCCAAAGTCACCGAAACTAAGTCACCTGAGGTCCTCCGTCTCCTGCCTCTGGAGGTGCTCGGAGGTTCGCTCATGTGTTAACACATTCTGTGAAAATACAGTTCTGGGCCTGGTGTGCCCAGGCCCTTGTTCTCCACCCTGGTGAATGCCACGGAGAACAAGACAGACACAAGGGCCCTCCTGACATAAGCTGTCACACACATCGTGTTACAGGACGGGGCACAGGGGCCTCGTCAAAGAGGGGATCCCAGATGAGACTGGCCAGGTGCAGACAGGTAGCAGAGAGGATGAGAGCAGAGGGAACGAAGAGCACACGGGGGTGGGGAGAGAGGAAGAGGGTGCTGGGTGGGGGTGGGGAAGGCCGAGGAGGGCTCCCGGCTTGTCCTTGGAGCAAAGGAAAGCGCTTGAAGCCTGTTCAAGAGTGTGTGATGTGATCCGGTGTGTATTTTGAGAATGGATTCTTGGGGACAGGGGGATGGGAGGACCAGCTGGGGGGCCCATGGTGGTGTCCAGAGAGAGGCAGCCGGGCTTGAGCTGGTGACAGAAGCAGAGATGGAGCGAAGTGGAGGGAATTGCTAGGGTCTTAGGGGGAGAAACCCAGGGGACGCGTGGGAGGATGAGAGATGATCTGTGGCCCCTGATGTCACCCCCGAGGTGGGGAACTTGGGGGGGCCAGGCCCCAGCGGAGGTTGACTTGGACCTATTGGGTTGGAGCCCTGTGTGGCATCCTTAGGGGTGGACCAGTGGGTCCTGAGCAGATAGATTTGGTGCTCAGAGGGAAGTCACATGGGGCGGGAGTTGCCATCTGTCTGCTCGTGGCACCAGTTGGCGCCCTGGAGGTGCTGGCTTTCTCTGCAGGCCACGGACACGCTGGTCACCCATGCCCCTGCCCCTTCCATCACAGGTCACCCTGTAAAGGACACATGTCTTGGTATAAATCAGTTCTATGGGGTCATTATCCAGGGAGGCCACAGGGTGCCGAGGGTCAGGGCCTGCCCTGGCAGCAGGTGTGGACCTGGTGAGAGGTGGGTGTGTGGCAGCAGCATGGACGAGGCGGGGCTGGTCACCTGCTGGCTGGAAGAGGGCTAAGTTCTCCACAGTGACCTCGCCCTCTGGAGGAGCCCCCACCCAGGTCTCCACAGGCCCCTGACTGTCCTCTCCTGGCCTCAGGGTGAAGAGAACCTTCTATCAGAACGTGCCCTCTCCAGTGACGTTCTTCCAGCCTCTCTACAGTGTGCACAACGGGAACTTCCAGGTTTGTGACGCAACCCTGAAGGGGCTGCCTGACTCTGCTCAGGATGTGGGCTTCAGGCAAGGGATGGGGGAGGGCCTGAGGGCCTTGGTCAGTGCTTCGAGATTTTTGGTACACATAGTGGGCTTAAATTTACACACTGTGTCTCAAATGGGGAAAAAAAAAGATCTTTCTTCTCTACGGCTGATTTCTTTTGCTCTGGTGTTTCTAATTCCATTGTTGATGTCGACTTTCTCTGACATCATCTCTGTCTTTTCTGGTTCATGGCAGCGCCTTTGAGGTAAATAGTCAGTTTAAGGTCAAACAATGGGGCTGCCTGTTCCTGCCGCCATCTCGTCCCTTCTTTCTCTCCCAAGGTGTCTTTCTGCTGGCTGTGGGGATGGTCTCTGGTGCTTGTGCTGTCCCTGGTCCCTGGGCTACAGCTCTGGTGGCCATCGTGCAGTGTCTGGCCTCCTGGTCCCCCTGGCAGCACACTGGCTGATGAGGAGACTCTGCATTGCCCCCTTTGTGGTACCCTGGTGGGCTCCCACAGGCTACGGGCAAGCTGAGGACAACCTGGGGGGTCGCACCAGCCCCTCTGTGCAGACCCCTCCCTTGCCTGCTGGCCTGGTGGTTGATGCCCCCGTGGCAGGAGGCTGGGGTGGGGGGAGGAGAAGCTCTTGTGGACAGTCTCTGGTCTCCACTCTCTCAGCCCCTCCCTTGGGCCAAGGACGGCGGGGCATGACTTCCTGGGTCCGCTGACCCGCTCTCCTAGGTTCTCCCCTCCTCGTGTCGCACAGTGTCCGCCTGGCCCTTTTCTCTCTCAACAGGGAGCCTAGTTTTCAAGATTCTTGTGCAAAAATATAATCTGAAGCTTAGAACTGAGCCTTTCGTCCTTGGCGGAGTCCCCTCTTTCCCCAAAGCAGTGGATGGGACCTGCTGAGATCCTCGAGGCAGCTGAGGACGGAGGCTGAGTGGGGCACAGATTTCGATGGCCCCTGGACTGTCACCTGGGTTTCAGGCACCCAGCCCTTCTCTGTAGACCCTGGGCACCTGTCAGGGCTTACTTAGAGCCCCTGGGTGGTGGTCTGGAGCCAGGGGTCAGCTCTCCAGGGAGCAGGGCAGTAATGGAGGACGTGGTGTGTGTGATGCCTTCTGTGTAGACTCCAGGTCCCACTCAGGGGACCACTTCCCTGTTGGAGGTGGGGCCTCCTGTGGAGGGGTCCAGGTCTGCCTGCCTCAGCCCCAAGGCCCCAGTCTCAGTGGTGTCTCCTGTCATGTGTGTGTGTGTGTGTGTGTGTGTGTTAGTGGGGGTCGAGGTTGGCTGCCCCATCTCCGTGCCTGCTGAAAGTGGCCGGAGCTGCTCCAGCGGTTTTCTTTGTCCTTGGCACCTGTTGCCATCTGTGCTCTGGTTCAGGCTGCTCTGAGCATTAGGCCCTGTGCTGGGGGAGTGGTGAGGGGCCTGAAGGGACTCAGTCCCATATTGAGGCTTGACTGGCACTTGGAGGAAAGACAGAGTGTTCTGGGCACGGGCGCTGCTTGGCTTCTGGATGTGGTTGTCAGGAGGGCTTCCTGGAGGAGGAGGGGAGGCTGCTCCCAGGGTGAGTCTTGAACGTGCTGCTGAGCCCTGCCTCCTCCCTATGCTCCATTCCAGAGCTGGACAGGGGCCCACAGGGCTGGTCTGCAGCTGAGCCAGGACTACGTCGGTGCCCAGCGGGGAGCCTTGGAGCCCGGCGTTCAGGAGGACATTGCACTGCTCACCTACGACCCGGCACATCCCTGGCAGTCAGTGGGCCTGGAGGAGGCGGGCATTGGCACCGGCCTCCCTGTGGAGTGGGGAGGGCAGCTGCCTGCCTACCTGCCGCAGGAGGACTGGGTCCCTGTGGGCCCCGCCAGGCCAGCACCCCCACAGCCAGAGGGCAGCAGCAGCGACTACTGCGCCCTGGGCTGCTATGGGGGGTGCCACCCCTCGACATTCCCAGGAAGCATGCAGAGCTCCGGGCCCACCCTGGCCTTGGCCTGTGGCCATTCCTGTGACCAGCAGAGCCTGGATGCCCAGCATGGAGGTGCCCATGTGGGAGCTGGTCACGGTCAGACGCAAGACCCTGGTGAACAGGCTGCATGAGGATCTCCAGGGCATTTGTTCCCTCCTACCCCTGGCAGACAGCAGGCTCAGTTTGGGAGGTTCTAGAGCCCTGACTTGGCCAGCTGAATCATGTCCATTTTGGGGAAAACAGACTAAAGTCTCTGGACATGACCCTTTACTGGACTGGACCTTCTGCAGAGGGCCACCTGTGCAGTGGTCAGACGTCCAGTGTAGATGAAGGCAGAGGCTCTGCCAGCCCCACCCCATCCAGCACTGGGGGGAGGGGCCTCTGCCTTCTGCGTCCTGCCATCCAGGCCCCTGCCCGACTTCCCACCCTGCTTTCTGGTTTGACCCCAGGCCCCTCTGAGAAGAGGGGTGTTGACCCCACAGCCTGTTCTGCCCTCACCCCCTTAAAGGGCCAGCCCGGGCCTAGGGGACATGGGTTAGAGTCTGTGACAGGCCGACTGTCCTCTCTGCTCCTTCCTGAGGCTCTTCTGCTCCTGAGATCACAGGGCAGCGGGAGGCTGTTCCAAACTGCCAGTGGCGGGGAGACGGGCCCAGAGGAGGTGTGGGGGGCTGGTCTGCTCTTCCTGGGCTTTCTGGGCTCCAGGAATAGCAGGGTGGAGGGCCAGTGGCCACTCTATGGAGGCCATGCCCCCGACCCTCTTATCCTCTCCTCTATGGGCCCCAGGAGGCGGAGAGCTGTGGCCAGAGCTCCTGGACAGTCAGGGCCAGAAGTGACCGCCAGCACCGGTCTGTGAAGGGCCCTGCCTCTGCTCGGCCCTGCAGTCTGCAGGCAGTGAGGACAGTGTAGGGGGTGCCTGTGCCGTCTCCCAGGGCTGCTGTGACAAAGCCCCACAAACCGGGCGGCTTAGAACTACACAGATACATTCCCTCATAGACCTGGAGGCTGAGAGACTGAAGTCTGGGTCTCAGGGCCGTGGTTCAGGGCTTCCACCAGGCCTGGACAGCACAGCTTCAGTCTTCACCGGGCATTTTCCCTGTTGTCTCTGTCGAAAGTCCCCCTTGTTATCCCAACACAATTGTAGTGGATTGGGGCTGACCCGAGTGACTTCATCTTGGCTTGACGGCCTGCAAAGACCCTATTTCCATATAAGGTTGCTTTCACAGGTGCTTGAGGGTTAGGACTTGAACTTATGAATTTTGGGGGAACACAGTTCAGCCCATAACAGTGTCCCTGACTCTGCCCAGGGCGCCAGGGGCCCTCCCAGTGCACGCCCGTCACTCTGACTGGGCGCCTCCGGCAGCAGACCCTGTTCCTCCCGGCTGCTGGACCTGGGCTGGTGCTGACATCCTCTGCCTGGGGAGGGCTGGGACGAGACTGTTCCGGGGTTGGAGGTGCTGAGGTTCAGAGGGGCGGATAAAATGGGGGCCTATCTCTCTCTGGGTGCTAACCTCTCTGTGGGTCTCCAGTGTCCCCTGTGGCCTGGGCAGAAAAAAGCACTTGCTGCCCCAGGGTCCCAAAGGCAAAGGTCCCTCTTGGCTCAGACAGGCACCCCTCCTTCTGTGTGCCTGTGGAGCCTCTGAGGGTTTGTGGGGAGCCTCAGCGGGGCCGGATTCTGGTCAGAGGGGTAGGCGGGACCCAGAATGTATCTTTAGTATACAGAGAGCGAGAGGGGAGTGGATGGAAGTCAGATGCACGCATCCTCTGCTCTAACCAAGTATAAAAATACTGGCTTGAATCCACTTCCTGGAGCCAAGCCCCGGGCAGCCCCAGCTGGTGTATTTATAACAGCATCTGTGTGGCTCGTGTGGCTTCACGTGGGACCTGGGCCACCTGCATGTAACCCTACCGTGGGGACGCCTCTGCCGTGCGGCCAGGCACAGCGTTCGCACACTTTCTCTGCAAGGCGCCAGGAGACCTGACGCTGAGTGTGAAGCGGCTCAGAGGTGTGTGAGTGTCGGTGAGTCACGCTGACACCTCCTGGAGTGGCTGTGAGTTCACCTGGCAAGGTGCCTGCACATCAAGGGGCTCAGAAAACACTAATTTCGCTGTTGAGATGAGACACGCCTTGGAAGCCGTGTGCTGAGGTCCGGTTTACAGTGGAGCAAGGTCTGAAAGATCTGGATCCCTGAGGAGGGAGGTGCTCGTCGCCGGGCATCTGTAAGCAGCTGGAAAGAAGCTGGCCCGGGACTGGAATTACGAAATGCTGGTGGCTGGAGGAGTTGCATGGACAGCATGGCTGGAGCACAAATGTCTGACATGAGGCTGGCCAGGCCCCAGGCAGCGCTGGACTGGGGAGGGCCTTGAAGGCCAGGCCAAGGGAGCAGTGAGGGAAGAGGACACGTCTAAGCAAGGGGATGCCGCGGAATAGTTTCTTTTTCTTTGTTTTTCAATGAGATAAAAAATTCATATAACATAAAATTAACCATTTTAAAGTGTGCAGTGACATTTACTACATGTATAGTATTGTGCAACCATCACCTCTATCTTGTTCCAAAATGCTTTCATCCACCAGGAAATCCCTGCCCAGTAAGCACTTACTCCCCCTGCCAACCTCCCTCCCACCCCTGGCAACCGTGCATCTACTTTCTCTCTCTGTGGATTTACGTGTTCTGGTGATGCTGAACATCTTTTCACGTGCTAGTTTTGTATATTCTTTGGAAAAAAGCCTATTCAAGTCCTTTGACTATTTTTCTCCTGGATTGTTTGTTCTTCTGTTGTTGAGTTGTAAGAGTTTTTTATATATTCTGGACACTAAACCCTTATCAGATATATGATTTCCAAATATTTTCTCCCATTCTGTATGTTATCTTTTTACCTTCTTGATAGTGTCCTTTGATGCACGAAGGTTTTAAATTTTGATGAAGTCAAATCACTGATTTTTTCTTTTATTGCCTGTGCTTTTGGTGTCATACCTGAGAACTCATCGCCAAATCCGATGGCAGTAAACACATGAAAAGATACTCAATATCACTAGCCATTAGGGAAATAAAAATCAAAACCACGATGAGATATCACTTAACACCCATTAGAATGGATTCAATAAAAAAAGTGGAAACTAGTGGTGGCAAGGATGTGGAGAAATGTGAATTCTCATCATTGCTGATGGGGAATGAAAAACGATAGTGGTGACAGTCGCACAACGATGTGAATGCATTTAATGACACTGAACTGTAACGTAAAAAATGGTTAAAATGCTAAATTTCATGTTATGTATATTTTACCACACACACACGCAACCTTCCTCAGAACTGGTCATGAAATAGTTACACATGGAATGGAAGATGGCCCTTTTCTCCTAGCGTGAGAAATAGCCTTCTTGTTCACCCTGGGGCTCCGGACCCCAGACTTTGTCAGACACACCCAGCGTGATCTCAGCAACCAGAGGGAGTCCACTGCCGCCAGGCCCATTTGCACCGCCTTCCATCACCCTCGTCCCCCAATCCCTCTCCATCATGGCTCTTTTACCATCTCTGTAAGTTTTTCTCCCCAGAATGTCATAAATGGGATCTGCTCGGTGTGCGGTCTGTTCACATTGACTTCTTTCCCTCAGTTAGGTGCATGTAGATTCATCTGGGTCTTTGCACGCCTTGGTGGGGCATTCCTCTCTGTTGCTGAACAGCATTCCATTGCACGAATGTACCTCACTTGGTCGTTCATTCACCCACTGAAGGATGTCCTGATTGTTTAAAATATTTGGCCATTATGAAGAGAGATTCTGCACATAACTGCATGCTGGATTCTACTTGGACATACGTTTTCAGAGCACTTGTCTAAATACCTAGGAATGCGATTGTTGGCTTATGTGATGGGATCCTGTTTAGCTTTGCAAAAAACTGCCAAACTGTCTTCCTTTAGAATTATGCATTCCACCAGCAATGAACGAAAGTTCCTGTTGCTATTGCTATTTTTTTCCTTCAGATTTTAGCCATTTTAATAGACGTGCAGCGTAATCTCATTGTGGTTTTAATTTGCTTTTCCCTCATGACAAGTGATGTTGAGCATTACTCTGCATGCTTATTTGTCATCTATATGTCTTCTTTGGTGAGATGTCTGTTCAGATCTTTACCCATTTTTAATTGGGTTGTTTGTCTTCTTGTTGAGTTTTGGAGTTTCTTTTTATATTTTGCATAGAAGTCCTTTTTCAGATGTGTTTTCCAAATATTTTCTGCCAGTCTGTGGCTTGTATTTTGTTCTCTTAACAGGATGTTTCACAGAGTAGACACTTTAAATTTTTAATAAAGTAAACAGCATTTTTTTTTCATTCACGAACTGGCTTTTGGTGTTTTATTTAAAAACTCATCGCCAGACCCAAGGTCATGTTGATTTTCTTCTATAATTTCTACATTTTTGCATTTGAAAACTTATGCCTATACAATATTTTGGCTGAGTTTTTGTCCAAGTTGTAAAGTTAGTTTCTATGGTCATTTTTTTCCATATGGTTTCTAATTGTTCCATTGCCATTTGTGGAACAGACTTTCCTTTCTCTGTTGAATTGCCTTTGTCCCTTTGACAAGTCAACTGACTACATTTACATGGGTCTACTTTTGTGCTCTCTGTTCTGTTCCATTTATTTATTCTTTCACCCATATCACACTCTCTTCAGTGTTATAGCTTTAAGATAAGTCTTGGGTCTGGATGTGTGAGTTCTTTCACTTGTTCTTCAGTCTTATGTCGTCTCGTCTAGGTTTAGAGGCACTTTCTCAATATATTTCATGGGAATTCAATTGGAATTCCATTGAATTTACAGATCAAGTTAGAAAGAGTTGTCATCTTAACAATACTGACTGCTGCTCCTGAACAAGGAGCATCTCTGCATTTCTTTGTATTTTGTTTGATTTCTCTCAACTGTGTTTCAGTGTTTTCTGAATGCATATTTGTATATATTTTATTAGACTCACACTTAAGGACTTTAATTTTTGTGGTGCCATTGTGAAATTCTTTTTTCATTTCAGATACCAATTTGTTCTATACAAAACGACAGCAGAGGGCGCCCGCCCCGCCCGCCGGACCCGCGGGAGCGCATGCGCGTCCCGTCCTGGGGAGGATGCGCTGGGTCCAGGGATGCGCCCCGCCGCTTGGGGATGGGGGTGCGGCGAGGGCGGGGCGACGACGCGGCTGTCGCGGCGGCCCTGCGGGCGCGGGCGGATCTGCTGCGGCTCCTCGCAGACACTGGTGTCCGGTGGCGAGCACAGAACCCTGGTGTCTGGACTTTCTCAGGCTTTTTATCTTTGCTTTCTCATGCGGTACTTCCGCAGGATGCGTTTTACAAAAGCATCCCTATATAAGGCTTTGCACGCTGTGGGACTTCTTCCAGATGCGGGTTTGTCCGGGGAGAAGTCCCCGCAGAGAGTCAAGAGAGACCCTGAGACCGTTTCGGGCTACAGGTGCTCCTGGACGGGTCGGTCCCACCGGCCATCAGGGCCAGCCGCCCCTGCGCTCTTGCTCTCGTGAGGGTTGTGATGGTCTTTTTGTGTTACGGTGGTAACGCAGTTGAAAACCTACTGACACATTGAAAAGCAGGTGTATTAGAAATCGCAACATTAAGTTTAAATATGTTATTTATACCAAACCTAGAATTTATTAAATGCTTTGTCTGGCTTCGATGGAAGTAAATTCATCAACGATTTTTTTCCTTTTGTTGAGAAAGTCGCAGTTTAATTGGCAGCATATTTGTAACTGTATATAACATAATATCTCAGTCCTAGTATCAGCTGTTTCTTCAAAGAGCCCTGGTTCCCTTTATTAGAGAGCGGTATTAAAAATTACACGTGGGAACTAAATGTGCTCAACTGACAATGCAAGGAAATAGATGCATGTATTCCAACCTATGTATACACACCTAATTATAAAGATTTCTACCTGGAACTCTCTGCATCCATACTTGGCTAAGGACGAGCTTATACTGATGTCTTCAGCCTGCTCCATCTTAGCATATTGCAACCTTCTCCCCTGGCTTATCTGTAACCTCCCACTCCAACAGTGAGGAACCTGGCTCCCACCGTCTATCATTTGTCTAATTCATTGCTCCATTCCAAATTACAGATACACTGGTTTCAGAATTGCTAGCTACTACCCCCCCATGGGAAAGAACTTTATAAACCAAAGTCCACTTTGCCTTTAGTCTACAGATTCCATTCATTTCCAAAGTTACCTAGGTAAGCACCTTTTGCCCCATTACCTATAATTAGATTTTTTGTCACATTCTGTATTTCATCCTGTGCCAGTCGCACATCCTAAATAACTTAATTTGAGCAGATCATGATTTACTCGTTGGACTGTAAAAATATACGGGTTTTGACAAATGCATAGTGGCAGTTATCCATCACTAACATATCATATGGGATTCTTCAACCCCCCACGCCATGATCTGTTTACCATCTCTGTAGTTTTTGCCTTTTCCGGTGTGGATGCAAATAACCAGCTATTCTATAGATATAGGAGAGATAAGCCAGTTGTACTTGAGCCGAGCTGAGAATTATAACCTGGGAGGCAGTCTCCACAAAGGTAGAAAGCGCTCAGGAGACATCAAACATGCCCAGGATACAGACTCATCAAAGTTTCAGAGAGGTATTCAGTTGCAAATTATCAGGTCAACGTGACCCGGATGTCTTGGAAAGGGAACTTAGCTTCAGTGGTGCTGAGACTGGAGTCTTAGGAGAGGAAGTGTGTGTTCTTATCTTCAAAGGGTGCTTCTTTTACTCAGAGATAATGTCTACTGCATTTTTCCTTTAATGGTTAAAGCAGATGTACAATGTATTTTTTGCCAACCCATAAGTCAGTTTTCTTTTAGTTCAGGATAAATGAGGTTTAACCCAAAATAGCTACCCCACATACCTCAATATGTGAAAATTTCTTATCATCAGAATGTCATACAAATGGGATCACACAGTGTGTGGCCTCTTCACACTGGATTCTTTCATTTAGCGACATATGTTTAAGATTCACTGATGTCTTTATATGGGTTGATGGTTCGTTCCTTTCTATTGTGGAATAGTATTCCTTTGCTTTGGGTTGGGGGTTAAGGCTTAAGTTTTGGGAATTAGGGTCAGGGTCAGTGACTAGGCTAAAGGTCAGCATGAGGGTTACAGTGAGGGTGAGAAGGTGAGGGTGTTAGGGTTTAGGGGTTTGGGGTTAGGGGTTTCAGTTTTAGGGTGCAGAGTTTAGAATTAGAGGGTCATTATTAGAGGGTCAGAGTCAGGGTGAGGCTTGGGACTCGAGGCTTGGGGCTCGGTTAGGGTTAGGGTGAGGGTCAGGGTTAGAGGATTAGGGTTAGGGTTAGGGTTGGAGGGTTAGGGCTAGGACTAGAGCTTGGGTCTGGGTCTGGGTCCTGGGTAGGGCTAGTGTGTAGGGGTAGGGCCAGGTCCACGGCCAGGGGTTGGGGTTGAGGTCGGGGTTGGAGTCAGGCATTGGGGTTAGGAGTTAGGGGTAGAGGTACAGGTAGCGGTAGGAGTCAGGGTTAGAGGCAGGAGTAGGGTTAAGTTTAGTGTTAGAATTAGGGGTCAGGATCAGAGTAAGTGTTTAGGGTTAGGGTTGGGGTTTGGCTTAGGGTTAGGGCTAGGGGTTAGGTCTAGGGTTAGAGTTAGGGTTAGGTTTAGGGTGGTTAGGTTTAGGGTTTGTGTTAGGGTATCATTTGCAACAACATCTATGGACCTCAGGGAGTTGGAAACACTTTGGGCGCTTGTACACAGCAACATGAGTGCCTCTTAATAAAAAACAGAAATAAAATGGTAAATAGAACACTATCACATACATAGACACAGATACACTAAAAACACATGCATGTAAGACAATAATACCCTGCCTTTGAGGACATGCACAAGGAAAAGATGCGTACTGACCTGTTAGAACGGGGGAGGGAGCAGGAATCCTTCCTCCCCTTGACTGTGATAGGAGGCTCCAAGCCCTCACTTGAAGCACAATTTGAAAACATCCCCTAATAGTGTCCATTGATTGGGCTCAACTGAGGCCCACTCAGCCTGGCTCTGCCTGAGATGGCACTCACACGATGCTGTGCGCTCTGGGGCTGCTCTGTGCCGCTGAGGCAGCTTCCCAGGTGACACCCTCAAGGATGACACCTTCCCAGGTGACACTCTTCCAGGTGACACCTGCAGAGGTGAGCAGGGCTGGGTATCGCCTAGGAGCTGCACCATTGAGTCTGTGGGGCTGGCTGAGGCATTTGGTGGTTGTTCTCTTTACTCTCATTAGTGAAAACGAAATGATTGACAGGGTTTCTGAAGACCACGCCTGGCGCCTTCTGCTCCTGCTCCAGACCTTTACTTATAATGAGCAGGTGTGCTGTCTCCAGATTCTCATCATTAGACTGAGATTTTGTATCACAGAAGAATGTTACTGTCAGTCGTGCTTACAATAAATATATGAGAAATTGATAAAGTATGTTAATATATTAATAGTATTAATATTTTCTAGAACACTGGGTTCCCATATTTAGATAGGTCCCACCAACGACAACATACAAAAATGAAAATATTTGATAAAATAATATCTTAAAAATAACTTGCTTACCCGTATCTTTAAAAAACACTTTCGAGACAATAGTTATTAACCTAGACTATCTCAAAATAAATTAAATTGCTTACAAATATCCAGAAGGCAAGATATGATTGTTTACCAAATAAACTATAATATGACGATAATTCTTCTCCAAACGTGTTTGAGAACTTTTTTTTTATTGAGTTAATGATAGGTTACAATCTTGTGAGATTTCAGTTGTACGTTAATGTTTGTCATTCGTGTTGTAGGTGCACCACTTCACCCTTTGTGCCCACCCCACACCCCACCTTTCCCCTGGTAGCCACTAAACTGTTCTTAGTCCATATTTTTAAATTCCTCATATGAGTGGAGTCATACACAGATTATCCTTCTCTAGCTGGCTTATTTCACTTAACATAATTCTCTCAAGGTCCATCCATGTTATTGCAAATGGAATGATTTTGTTCTGTTTTGCAGCTGAGTAGTATTCCATTGTATATATGTACCACATCTTCTTTATCCATTCGTCTGTTGATGGGCACTTAGGTTGTGTCCATGTATTGGCTATTGTAAATAATGCTGCAATGAACATGGGGGTGCATAGGACTTTTGGGATTGCTGACTTCAAGCTCTTTGGATAGATACCCAGTAGTGGGATGGCTGGATCGTATGGTAGTTCTATTTTTAATTTTTTGAGGAATCTCCATACTGTTTTCCATAGTGGCTGCACCAGTTTGCATTCCCACCAGCAGTGTATGAGGATTCCTTTTTCTCCACAACCTTTCCAACATTTGTTACTATTAGTTTTAGATATTTTTGTCATTCTAATGGGTGTGAGGTGATATCTTAGTGTAGTTTTGATTTGCATTTCCCTGATGATCAACGATGATGAGCATCTTTTCATGTGCCTATTGGCCATCAGTATATCTTCTTTGGAGAAATGTTTGTCCATGTCTCCAGCCCATTTTTTGATTGGGTTGTTTGATTTTTTGTTGTTGAGTTGTGAGAGTTCTTTATATATTATAGATATTAAGCCTTTGTCAGATATATGACTTGCAAATATTTTTTCCCAGTTAGTGGGTTGTTTTTTCGTTTCAATCCTGTTTTCATTTGCCTTGAAGAAGCTCTTTAGTCTGATGAAGTCCCATTTGTTTATTCTTTCTATTGTTTCCCTTCTCTGAGAAGGCATGGTGTCCAAAAAGATCCTTTTAATACTGATGTCAAAGAGTGTACTGCTTACATTTTCTTCCAGAAGCCTTATGGTTTCAGGTCTCACCTTTAGGTCTTTGATCCATTTTGAGTTTATTTTGGTGAATGGTGAAAAAGAATGGTCAATTTTCATTCTTTTACATGTGGCTTTCCAGTTTTCCCAGCACCATTTGTTGAAAAGACTTTCTTTTCTCCATTGTATGCCCTCAGCTCCTTTGTCAAAGATAAGCTGTCCACAGACGTGTGGTTTTCTTTCTGGGCTTTCAATTCTGTTCCATTGATCTGTGCACCTGTTTTTGTACCAGTACCATGCTGTTTTGATTACGGTAGCTTTGTAGTATGTTTTGAAGTCAGGGATTGTGATGCCTCCCGTTTTGTTCTTTTTTCTCAGAATTGCTTTAGAAATTCGGGGTCTTTTGTTGCCCCATATGAATTTTAGGATTCTTTGTTCTAATTCTGTAAAGAATGTCATTGGGATTCTGATTGGGATGGCGTTGAATCTGTAGATTGCTTTAGGTAGAACGGACATTTTAACTATGTTTATTCTTCCAATGCATGTACATGGAATGTCTTTCCATCTCCTTATGTCGTCATCCAATTCTCTCAGAAAGGCCTTGTAATTTTCATTATATAGGTCCTTCACTTCCTTAGTTAAACTTACCCCAAGGTATTTTATTCTTTTTGTTGCGATTGTGAATGGTATTGTGTTCTTGAGTTCTTTTTCTGTTAGTTCGTTATTGGAGTATAGAAATGCTACTGATTTATGCAAATTGATCTTGTACCCTGCAACTTTGCTGTAGTTGTTGATTACTTCTAAGAGTTTTCCAATGGATTCTTTGGGGTTTTCTATATATAAGATCATGTCGTCTGCAAACAGCGAGAGTTTCACTTCTTCCCTCCCTATTTGGATTCCTTTTATTCCTTTTTCTTGCCTGATTTCTCTGGCCAGGACCTCCAGTACTATGTTAAATAAGAGTGGTGATAGAGGGCATCCTTGTCTCGTTCCTGTTTTCAAGGGGATGGCGTTCAGTTTTTGCCCATTGAGTATGATGTTGGCTATGGGTTTGTCACATATGGCCTTTATTATGTTGAGGTAGTTTCCTTCTATGCCCATTTTGTTCAGAGTTTTTATCATAAATGGCTGTTGGATCTTGTCAAATGCCTTCTCTGCATCTATTGAGATGATAGTGTGGTTTTTATTCCTCAGTTTGTTGATGTGGTGTATCACGTTGATTGATTTGCGGATGTTGAACCATCCCTGCGTCCCTCGTATGAATCCCACCTGATCATGATGTATGATCCTTTTGATGAATTGCTGAATTCTCGCTGCCAAAATTTTGTTTAGAATTTTTGCATCTACGTTCATCAGTGATATTGGCCTGTAGTTCTCTTTTTTCGTGGTGTCCTTGTCAGGTTTTGGTATCAGCGTGATGTTGGCCTCATAGAATGTGTTAGGAAGTGTTCCATCTTCCCTAATTTTTTGGAATAGCTTGAAAAGGATAGGTATTAAATCCTCTCTGAAAGTTTGGTAGAATTCCCCAGGAAAGCCATCCAGTCCTGGGGTTTTATTCTTTGGGATGTTTTTGATTGCTGTTTCAACCTCTTTCCTTGTGATTGGTCTGTTCAAATTGTCTGCCTCTTCTTGAGTGAGCTTTGGGAGATTGTAGGAGTCCAGGAATTTATCCATTTCCTCTAGGTTATCCATTCTGTTGGCATATAGTTTTTCATAGTATTCTCTTATAATCCGTTGTATTTCTGCAGAGTTTGTTGTTATTTCTCCTCTTTCATCTCTGATTTTGTTTATTTGAGCTTTCTCCCTTTTTGTCTTTGTAAGTCTGGCTAGTGGTCTGTCAATTTTATTTATCTTCTCAAAAAACCAGCTCTTTGTTTCATTGATCCTTTCTACTGCCTTTTTCATTTCAACAGTATTTATTTCTGCTCTGATTTTTATTGTTCCTCTCCTTCTGCTGACTTTGAGCTTTATTTGTTCTTTTTTCTCTAGTTCAGTTAGGTGTAGTTTAAGATTGCTTATTTGGGATTTTTCTTGTTTGTTAAGCTGTGCCTGTATTGCGATGAATTTTCCTCTTAATACAGCCTTTGCTGTATCCCATATGAGTTGGTATGGCATGCTATCATTTTCATTTGTTTCCAGGTGTTTTTTTATTTCTTCTTTAATTTCTTCAATGATCCATTGCTTGTTCAGTAGTGTGTTGTTTAGTCTCCACATCTTTGTGTCTTTCTCAGCTTTTTTCTTGTAATTAATTTCTAGCCTTATAGCACTATGATCGGAGAAGATGCTTGTTATTATTTCAATTTTTTAAAATTTGTAGAGGCTTGCCTTGTTTCCCAACATATGGTCTATCCTTGAGAATGTTCCATGTGCACTTGAGAAGAATGTGTATTCAGCTCTTTTAGGGTGAAGTGATCTATATATGTCTATTAAGGTCAATTGTTTTAGTTTTTCATTTAGCTCCACTATTTCTTTGTTGATTTTCTGTCTGGATGATCTGTCCATTGATGTGAGTGGGGTGTTGAGGTCCCCAACTATTATTGTGTTGTTTTTAACATCTTCCTTTAGGTCTGTTAATAGTTGCTTTATGAATCTTGGTGCTCCTGTGTTGGGTACATAGATATTTATAAGCATTATTTGTTCTTGATGAAGTGTCCCTTTGACCATTATATATTGTCCCTCTGTGTCTCTCTTTACCTGTCTTATTTTGAAATCCACTTTGTCTGGTATAAGAATTGCAACACCTGCCTTTTTTTCCTTGCCATTAGCTTGAAGTATTGTCCTCCACCCCTTCACCCTGAGCCTGTGTTTGTCCTTGGGGCTGAGGTATGTTTCTTGGAGGCAACAGATTGTTGGATGTTGTTCTTTAATCCATTTTGCCACTCTGTGTCTTTTTATTGGAGAGTTCAATCCGTTCACATTGAGAGTGATTATTGATGCATGTGGACTTAATGCTGTCAATCTGTCACTCATTATCTTGTTTTCCTGCATTTCTTTTCCTGTGTGCTTTAGACTACCCATTTAATACTGCAATTCCTTATGCTGGGTTTCTTAGATTTTTCCTTATTTATGATTTGTGACTCTGTTCTGTATTTTATTTTAGTGTCTACCCTGAAGTTTGTATTTAGAATCTCGTGTATAATATAGTCTATTCTCTGGTGGTCTCTTACTTACTTGACCAATACTGATTTAGACCCTTTGCTCTTCCCCTCCTAAATAATTATTTTCATTTCTTATTCCAACTCGTGTTATGAATTTGTAGTTAGAGTGATAAGATCATCCTTTCTTTGGTAGTTTCCTTACCTTTACCCTAATGCTATAATTGAATATTTGCTATCCTGTTCTGGTTCTATCCATCGGTCTCCCTAGTCTGTGGATTGTGACCCCTTTCTCCCTTTTTTCTTTTTTCAGGTATGAGAGCCTTCTTGAGGATTTCTTGTAGTGGAGGGCTTTTAGTTACAAATTCCCTTAACTTTTGTTTGTCTGGAAAAGATTTAATTTCTCCCTCATATCTGAAGGAAATTCTTGCTGGATAGAGTATTCTTGGCTGAAGATTTTTATCTTTTAAAGCTTTGAATTCGTCACTCCATTCTCTCCTAGCTTGTAAGGTTTCTGTAGAGAAATCCGCTGACAGTCTGATAGGGGCTCCTTTGTAGGTTATTCTCTTCTTTTTTCTTACTTCCCTGAGTATTCTTTCCTTATCTTTCCTTCTTGCCAATTTTACTACTATGTGACTTACAGTAGGTCTTTTTACATTGACAAATCTAGGAGATCTAAAAGCTTCCTCTACGCACATTTCTCCGTCAATCCCTAGATTTGAGTTCTCTTCAATAATTTCGTTAAGCCCACTTCTGCTCCATTTTCCTTTTCCACATTCTCGGGAATTCCTATGATCCTTAAGTTCTTACTCCTCATTGAATCCACTATCTCTTGGAGATTTTCCTCATTTTTTTAAATTCTTAGTTCTCTTTCTTCCTCTGTCTGGAGCCATTCAGCCTGTCTATCTTCAATTATGTTAATTTGCTTTTCTATGGTGTCTACGTGGGCATTCAGGGAATTGTGTTCTGTTTTATCTGGTCCATTGTGTTTTTCATCTCTAGTAATTCTGTTTGATTCTTCTTTATGATTTCAATCTCTGTTGTGAAGTAACTCCAGAACTCGGCTTGTTTCTCTTTCTTCTACCTCATTGAGTTTTTTTATCATAGCTGCTCTGAACTCATTATCACTTAGTTTACCTAATTCCAAGTCCTCAGGACTTAATTCTATGTTTTATTGTTTTCCTTCTGGTCTGGGGCTTTTATAAATTGCTGGATGGTAGAGGAGCGGTTTTTTTCGCATGGTGGTAGAATTCAGTTGCAGTTACAGCCTGTCGCCACTAGATGGGGGTCGAGAGCGGCGTGTTAGCTCTCCGCCTTCGGGGCAAGATGGCTGCGCCCACTGGCTTTGCTAGGGGGGAGGGGCTGTTACTCACACGCGCCGATCTGGGTTCAGATCAGTTCTGTTCTCTGGTCTCCCAAGGCCCTTGATTTATGGGGTCCCCACAGACGGAAGCTTTCCCCCGTCAGCGGGTCTCCACTGAACCAGCGGCAGGAGTCCTGGATGATCCCCCGGTCGCGCGGCCCCTCCCCCGCTCCTCCGCGACCTGCGCCGCAGTGATCGCAGACTCTAGGGGAGGGAGTGACGTTCTCCCCTAGCGTTCCAGCACCTCCGAGGCCGTCTGCAAGGTTTATGATCTCCACCTTCTTGGTATTGTAGGTCTCTAACGTGTTGGCATTAGATTTATTCTCTGAAATTCAGTTTTTCCAATCCTTTGTTGTATTTTGGAGGGGAGAGAATCCCGGGTCAGCTCACGCCACCATTTTGCTCTGCCTCTCACGTGTTTGAGAACTTATGAATGAGTTTTCCCTTTTTTAGAGGACACTCTCCACGTGGAATTTGGGAGACAACAGCCAATGCAAAATGATCGCACTGATGCGACCCGACTCAATGTTGCCTCAAGTGAGAGTTCTGCACATGCGCTGCGCGGCTCATAAGAGAAAGATGCTTATCCCTGAAGCTCGTGCCTTTGTTTATGCAGAAAAGCATCTGTTGACAAGTGGTGGAAGTGCTTTCGCATCTAAACAAAATGTCCTTTGGTCAGGATCCAACCAAATACACTTCAGAATCTGTCAAGTCAAATACCTAATCTTCAACAAATATGTTTCTAAAGCCGCCCTGGGGTTTTTACCGAGAAAATAAAGATGTCTTGATTCAGCAATTCTAGAAAACAAGAGTAACTACCGCCCTACGTTTCACTCTGAATTCAAAGCAAGTCTTCCAGTGCAGCACATGGGTGGATGGGAATAACGTCCTCTTCCTGGGGCAGGGAGCTGGGGCTCTGCCCATGATGGTCAGTGTGCCCGCTGTGCCCCGCCGCCCGGAGCCAAGAACGAGCAGGAGCCAAAGCCACTCCCCAGAGGGCTTCCCACTGTCTCACCCGGCTTCCTTGTGGCTACATTTCTTGGAGATGGTTAGAAATTTGGAGCCTTTCTTCTTCTCTTTTGTTTAAATCTTCAGTCCTAAGTTAACAGAACATCTACTTGCATGTGTGAGGGTGTGTCAGGGAACTGTCGTCTCCTCGGTCCAGCAGACGCTTCCCTGTGGATCCGGCTCCTCCACCTGGTGATGCACCCATGAGGCCTCTGGGCAGACAGTCTGGGTTCCAAGCCCTGCTGATCCCTGGGCACTCTGTCTTCATTTTTGTTTCTTTCTCTTTATTTGATTATTCCAATCCAATTTGTGCTGCCTTTCCTCTTCTTAGTGTTTTGAATAGGTGATTGGAGAGGGACAAAGCAGCGACCTGGATGGGTGTTGTCCTGTTAGGGTAACACCTGTGCTCCTGATGTTCCCAGACGGGCCTGGCTGGGTGAGGAGACTCGGCCCCCGACTCACAGGGCGTGTCTGTGTCTTGCAGAAGGAGGAAGTGCCAGCATCCACTGTGTGTTTCCATAGGGACTCGGTCAGATGCCGGAGCACCTTCAGACTCCTTCTGTCCCTCCTTGGGGTTGGGATCCAATTGCTTACAGTCCATCTCGGAGCTGGTGTAGAAGCTGGTGAGCCATCAGACCCTCAAGGGAAACAGAAGGCAGAGGGACTCCCCCATGGCTTGCAATTCATTCTGCAGCCGCACATACGGGACTGAGAAAGCAACCAGCCTGTCCCCTGGCGAGCGCGGAGTCAGAAGCTCTGCCTGAGCATGGACTCAGGGCTTGGGACTCAGGACCCCGGCCAGGGTCTCTCTGTGGTCAGTGGTCCCAGGAGCCGGCCACGGGGCTCTGTCCTGCTTGCAGGATGCTTAGCTGCCAGCTTCGTCCACACAAAATCTCAGTTACAGATGTGTCCCTGCGTGTGCAGCTTTCAAACGGCTCATGTGCAGCCTCTATGATTACTTTTCTACCACGTAACATTACACCATAAAAAATGGGTTGTTTCATCTTCTACCCAACATAAACCAAGAGTCGTTCCTCCCAGGCTGATGGCTGCCTGGTCCAGTGGTGACTGAGCAGAGCAGTCACTCGACCTTCACAGGTGTCTCTCTAGGTCATGGCACCTGTGACACGTCCACACCCGGGAAGACGTTTTTGTTTCTTACCATAGACATGTGGAAAAATCAGAGTGTGTGGTGCTTGTGGAGACTCAGCCCCGACAGCCCCCCTCCCTCCCTCCCTCCCTCCATCTCCCTTCTCGGGCTCCAGTGGGCTGAACCCATGAGGCTGATGACACTTGGAGTCTTGTCCCTGCAGGGTGTGTTTTTAGGAGGGTGCAAACCAACCCAGGCTGCCCACAGACACAGAGCGTGGGTCCAGGAAACCCAGGCTCCTCCTCCCCATCCTCTTCCTCCTCCTCCACATCCTCCTCCTCCTCCACATCCTCCTCCTCATCCACATCCTCTTCCTCATCCACATCCTCCTCCTCATCCACATCCTTCTCCTCATCCTCCACATCCTCTTCATTCTCCACATCCTCCTCCTCTTCCACATCCTCCTCATCCTCCTCCATATCTTCCTTCTCTCCCTCCTCTGTGCCCCTTCAGCTCTGTGTCCCTATTCAGAGCCCAAGCACATGTCTGTGCCAGGGAACAAGCCTGGGGTGGGTCTGGGGCTAAGGTGCCCGCTCCTAAGAAATGGGGCAGTGATAATGGGAACCTTCATTATAGACAAATGGCAGCTGGAGAATCGATCAGGTGTTTTCAGATGCTAAAAATTCTGTGTAAGAAAGAGAGAGATTGCGAGAGAGAGCAAGAGAAGAGAAGAGAGAACCGGAAAACACCCCTAGATTTTCACCGTTCACTTAGGGCAACCTGCCAGGTCCTGGTTCTCTGCCTTATTCCATTTTGCCACTCAGGCCAGTCTCTCTTGTTGACAGAAGGTCCATAAGGAGCATTGAGCAATCTTCCTCAAGCAAAAGGAGGAGGATTGGCAACAGATGTTAGCTCAGGGCCAATCTTCCTCACACAAAAAAAGGGGGGGAGCGGAGGATCTGAAGAGATATTTTTCCAAAGAAGATGTACAGATGGCCGACGGGCACAGGAAAATATGTTCAACATCACTAATGACTAGGGAAATGGAAATCAAAACTCCAGTGAAATATCACCTTACTCCTATCAGAATGGCTATAATTAACAAGACAAGAAATAACAAGTGTTGGAGAGAATGTGGAGATAAGGGAACTCTCGTCCACTGCTAGCAGGAATGCAAACCGGTGCAGCCACTATGGAAAACAGGATGGAGATTCCTCAAAAAGTTAAAAATAGAACTACCATACAACCCAGCTATCCCACTACTGGGTATTTATCCAAAGAATCCTCGTTTCAAAGGCACAGACGCCAACAATAATTTAAAAAGTCAGAGATCTACAAACATGCTGACATGGCTAAGAGTAAGTATATTATTTTCATTAACAAGAGTGTTAATATTTTAGGGGATGAAAGTAAATACTTAACTACTTCTGACTTTTACAATTTCAATCTAAAACAAATGCATATGGAAAAGGCAGCATTTCTAATAAGATGTTGATTTATTATAAAGGAGCTAACTAATACGAATGACAGTGCTGGAGACACCAGGAGCAGCCTGTTTTATTTAAGTGAGTACAACAGGATAAAACTAGTAATTATTAACTGTGAGATTTTACTTCTCTTAAAGTAAAAACAGCTCTGGTTAAAAGAATATTAAAGGGGCCGGCCCGGTGGCGCAGCAGTTAAGTTTTCGCGCTCCGCTTTGGCGGCCCAGAGTTCACCGGTTCAGGTCCCGGGTGCGCACCGCTTGACAGGCCACACTGTGGTAGACGTCCCACATATAAAGTAGAGGAAGATGGGCACAGATGTTAGCTCAAGGCCAGTCTTCCTCAGCAAAAAGAGGAGGATTGACAGCAGATGTTAGCTCAGGGCTAATCTTCCTCAAAAAAAAAAAAAAAGGAAAATGCAAATCAAAACCATAATGGGATACCACCCCACATCCCTACACCCGTTAGGATGGATCCCCTTGCTGTCTGCTCATCACTGGTGGCTACTTTCTGCATCCTCCCTTCGTCATGACAGCTCAGAAGAAAGAATTGAGGGTTATCCAGCTGCGACATGGTACTTGGTGGGCACAAACCCAGACTAACTTTTGTATGTCATTTTAGATCAGAAAAGAAGGAGGTCTTTTTGCTGACAGTGTCCTTCGAGCTCGCTCCCTCAGTGCTCGTTTCCCGTTTGTGGTTTTGTCGTCGCTGCCTTCTTTAAATAACCTGCCTCTTTAAATGGCCAATCCCTCCTTTATCAGCCCACACCCCAGCCACAAAATCCAACATTTTAAACCATTGTTAGAGATAGGCAAGGTTGAACAAAGGTTAGCAAAGGTTCCTTAAATGATTCTGTAATAAAAGAGATGCAGTCAATTGCATAACTTTCTAAAAGTCACAAAAGTTAACCAAACAAAAACACTTTGTCCCAAAGAAGCACTGGTGTTCAGAGACACAAGGTCACAGAATCCCACTGAGGTCGCTACCCAAAGATTCGCTAAACGTGGCCACAGAAGGAAGGACAGACCCTGCAGACCGCAAGTGGCAATTTCTGCATTTCTGCACATGCCAGGAACGGAGGTCGTTCAGTGGTGCCATTCAGAAACTTGGGATCAAAGGATTGGAGACAACGGCCCCTGTGTGTGTGTGAAATGACTCGGAGACAGTGCGGCCTCCATGCTGTGGCACACAGCTCGTTACATGCGATGCTGTCCACACGTTCAGTGAAACAAAGGACTTTCTCTTCAATTTTTCCAATATGCTCTAAAATGATTTCACTTTTGGAGACCTGTTAAGTTATGCGTGTGTCATGCATCTGAAAATGCACAAAAACCTTGGCAAAGTAATTCTGCAGGTTCCATTTCTCTGCTGGATTTGAGACATTTGTGGCTGGGGGAGGAGTCGCTCTGATGTGGCTCTGGGAGTCGTATCACCCCAATGGGACGTATGGAGAAGCTTTCCTCCCAGTACTGCTTCCAGTTCCTGCTGCTGTCACTGAACATCAGGAGGTAGCTGGTCACCAGGTCGGACCTCCCGTACCCACCCTGAGTGGCCACCATGGTCTGCCCTCTCTCCAAGGTCGATCTGTAGCCACTGGTTCTTGTCAGACATGAGCGGCGTCCAGTCCCCAGCTCTTGTTGGGGGAGAGGAAACAGGAAGGACACAGGAAGAGGACGAAATGTTAGAATGCATCTGGGAGGAGGTGAGACCCGGGTGAGAACGTGTGCATCTCTAAACCTAGAATAAATGCCCTCGTGATTATATGCACCACATAATGAAGGACTGAATGGAATCATCTGTGTGCTGCCAGGTCATGTGACTTCCTCACACTGGAGGCCAGGTGTCCACTGAGGGTCCATGCCAGAGTCCAGCTCCAACAGAGTCCAGGTTCCTGAGGGATGAACGGCGTCGGCGAAGAGATTGAGACTGCACACCAAGTTGGTGGAAGCAAGTCTGAAGTCTCTATTGTCAAGCGTGCATTTATGTACATTTTGAGGATTACGTAGCGTCTGGAATACATCTATTTTCTCCCCTGAAGTAGCTTGATTTTTCCCCATGATATCATTTTACTTCCTTAATTTATCTGGGTCATCAGCAGTTTCTAAAGGTTATTTCCCTTATTCAGTCCTGGGAAAGAGCTGTTCTTTTCATTTTCTGGGTAAGTGCAGTTAATATTTATAGATCTCTACAGTAGTCTTTGCAGGGGCGAGACTCGGGTTATGCTGGACGGAACAAGCCTTGGGGCAAAGGTGAGCTAAGGTAAGTTTAGACCAGGCACATGCAGGTCCCCACATCCTCTTATATAACTCCCACACCGAGACATCTGACCCTTTAACCCTCTTTCCATCTATTTCTTTCCAGCGCCCCCACGTGTCATCATAGTCCCATCTGTATTTCTTATTTACTTTGAACAGCCATTGTTCTATGTTTAGACTGGATGTAGGTGGCGTAGGTGTGGGAGGTACCCTCTGCATAGCCCTGTTCCCTTGCTGGGGGGTGGGTACCACCAGCGTCCTTCTGCCTTAATGGCCCGAGGTATTTCTCTGCCTGCGATGACTATAGGGGAAGGCAAGGGGATAGGCCCATATTTGTTTGGGAAGGGTCTTCCCCTATATCCCAGCTGAATGTCCCTCTTTCTGCGGCAGGGCCCTGGGGATGTTGAAGCAGTGTTAGTCAGAAGAGGGTCTTTCTTGTCTATTACAGTGAGATTCACCTTTCCCAGCAGATTCCCCTGGGTGAGCACAAGCGTCATGAAGAGAGCCAATACAGCAACTAGTAACAGCAGATTGGGCAAGGGGGACCCTCGGCCGTTCCTGCAGGGGTGGCTTTGCAACTCCTCTGCGTTGTGTGCCCCAACTGTCTCACTGGGCTGCAGCAGTTGCAGGACGGTGTCCGGCAGGTTCAAGTGCTCCATGTGATGGATGGACACCCAGTGGAGGCCATATTCTCTCAGAACCAGTGTCTCCCTGGCCTTTGTTCTGGGGTGCTCACTATCGAGCCTTAGCACTGTACAGGACTCGTTGGGATGCAGCTAGCTTACGGTGGAGCCAAACGTCTATCTGAGACGCAAGGATCCAAGGACCCAACCCTGCTGCAAGGAGTTCCCAGACTCTGGAGAAACTAAAATCAGGGCATCTGAAGCAGGATTAGGAACTCACTCAGGGGTGGTGCTGCTGGTGAGATCCATGGGGGGTGGGGGGAGGCGTGACGGCAGAAGGAACCGTGGCAAATGCCCTGCAGGGCAGTGAGGGGGACCTCAAGGAGCAAACTGCACCTCAGCATCCTGCACAGAGAACCGATAGGTGGCAAAGTGGCTGAGGGCAAGAGGAGGAACAGCAGCAGGAGAGCACAGAGCCCGGTGCTCCCTGTCACCCCAGCCCTGAGCAGAGAACCTGGGGGGACAGAGCAGGACCCTGTGGGGATGACACAGAGTCCAGGGGAGGCGTGGGGAGCTGACCTGTGAAGTGGAGCCCACCTCAGGCCCACACCATTAGGGCCAGAGCCAGGCTCCAAGGAGTGGTAAAACCATGAAAAGACACAGAGGAAACTTAAATGCACATCACTAAGTGAGAGAAGCCAATCTGAAAAGGCTCTGTGCTGTATGATTCCAACTAAATGACATTCTGGGAAAGAGAAAACCCTAGAGACTGTAAAGATCGGTGTTTTCCGGGGGTGACGCGGGCAGGATGAACAGGTGGAGCACAGAGGACTTTTGCGAGAGTGAAACTGCTGTGTATCACACTGTAATGGTGGACACGTGAGATTATGCATTTGGCAAAATCCATAGAATGTACAACACCAAGAGTGAACCCTAATGTCAACTGTGGACTCTAGTTAATAATAATATATCCTATCGGCTCATCAGTTGTAACAGATGCACCACATTAATGCAAGATGTTAATAATAGGGGAAACTCTGCGTGTGTGTGTATGTGGTGGGGGCACGAGGGGGTATGTGGGAACTCTCTCTACTGTCTGCTCAATTTTACTGCAAACTTAAACTGTTCTAAAAAAATAGTCTATTAATTAAAAAAAGAATGCATTGCATAGTGACCAATAAGTCAACATATTATAGGCATTGAGAGCCAGCTGTCTCACTCTTTTTTTAAAAAATTTTTATTGAGTTAATGGTAGGTTACAACCTTGTGAAATTTCAGTTGTGCATTATTGTTTGTCAGTCGTGTTGTAGGTGCACCACTTTACCCTTTGTGCCCACCCCCCACCCCACCTTTCCCCTGGTAGCCACTAATCTGTTCTCTTTGTCTACATTTTTAAATTCCTCATATGAGTGGAGTCATACAGAGATTGTCCTTCTCTTTCTGGCTTATTTCACTTAACATAATTCCCTCAAGGTCCATCCATGTTGTTGCAAATGGGATGATTTTGTTCTTTTTTTAACGGCTGAGTAGTATTCCATTGTATATATATATATACCACATCTTCTTTATCCAATCATCTGTTGATGGGCACTTGGCTTGCTTCCACATCTTGGCTATTGCAAATAATGCTGCAATGAACATTGGGGTGCATGGGACTTTTGGAATTGCTGACTTCAAGGTCTTTGGATAGATACCCAGTAGTGGGATAGCTGGGTCGTATGGTAGTTCTATTTTTAATCTTTTGAGGAATCTCCATACTGTTTTCCATAGTGGCTGCACCAGTTTGCATTCCCACCAGCAGTGTATGAGGGTTCCTTTTTCTCCA